>NC_134485.1:3047769-3231633 GCF_040206685.1 Ascaphus truei | reverse complement strand
CACTGAGTAAGGCTGATATACAGTGTAATACCTCGCATCGCTGGCACTGAGTAAGGCTGATATACAGTGTAATACTCGCATCGCTGGCACTGAGTAAGGCTGATATACAGTGTAATACCTCGCATCGCTAGCACTGAGTAAGGCTGATATACAGTGTAATACCTCGCATCGCTGGCACTGAGTAAGGCTGATATACAGTGTAATACCTCGCATCGCTAGCACTGAGTAAGGCTGATATACAGTGTAATACCTCGCATCGCTGGCACTGAGTAAGGCTGATATACAGTGTAATACCTCGCATCGCTAGCACTGAGTAAGGCTGATATACAGTGTAATACCTCGCATCGCTAGCACTGAGTAAGGCTGATATACAGTGTAATACCTCGCATCGCTAGCACTGAGTAAGGCTGATATACAGTGTAATACCTCGCATCGCTAGCACTGAGTAAGGCTGATATACAGTGTAATACCTCGCATCGCTAGCACTGAGTAAGGCTGATATACAGTGTAATACCTCGCATCGCTAGCACTGAGTAAGGCTGATATACAGTGTAATACCCTCGCATCGCTGGCACAGAGTAAGGCTGATATACAGTGTAATACCTCGCATCGCTGGCACTGAGTAAGGCTGATATACAGTGTAATACCTCGCATCGCTAGCACTGAGTAAGGCTGATATACAGTGTAATACCTCGCATCGCTGGCACTGAGTAAGGCTGATATACAGTGTAATACCTCGCATCGCTGAGCACTGAGTAAGGCTGATATACAGTGTAATACCTCGCATCGCTAGCACTGAGTAAGGCTGATATACAGTGTAATACCTCGCATCGCTAGCACTGAGTAAGGCTGATATACAGTGTAATACCTCGCATCGCTGGCACTGAGTAAGGCTGATATACAGTGTAATACCTCGCATCGCTGGCACTGAGTAAGGCTGATATACAGTTGTAATACCTCGCATCGCTAGCACTGAGTAAGGCTGATATACAGTGTAATACCTCGCATCGCTGGCACTGAGTAAGGCTGATATACAGTGTAATACCTCGCATCGCTGGCACTGAGTAAGGCTGATATACAGTGTAATACCTCGCATCGCTAGCACTGAGTAAGGCTGATATACAGTGTAATACCTCGCATCGCTAGCACTGAGTAAGGCTGATATACAGTGTAATACCTCGCATCGCTGGCACTGAGTAAGGCTGATATACCAGTGTAATACCTCGCATCGCTGGCACTGAGTAAGGCTGATATACAGCGTAATACCTCGCATCGCTAGCACTGAGTAAGGCTGATATACAGTGTAATACCTCGCATCGCTGGCACTGAGTAAGGCTGATATACAGTGTAATACCTCGCATCGCTAGCACTGAGTAAGGCTGATATACAGCGTAATACCTCGCATCGCTGGCACTGAGTAAGGCTGATATACAGTGTAATACCTCGCATCGCTAGCACTGAGTAAGGCTGATATACAGTGTAATACCTCGCATCGCTGGCACTGAGTAAGGCTGATATACAGCGTAATACCTCGCATCGCTGGCACTGAGTAAGGCTGATATACAGTGTAATACCTCCCATCGCTAGCACTGAGTAAGGCTGATATACAGTGTAATACCTCGCATCGCTGGCACTGAGTAAGGCTGATATACAGTGTAATACCTCGCATCGCTAGCACTGAGTAAGGCTGATATACAGTGTAATACCTCGCATCGCTGGCACTGAGTAAGGCTGATATACAGTGTAATACCTCGCATCGCTAGCACTGAGTAAGGCTGATATACAGTGTAATACCTCGCATCGCTGGCACTGAGTAAGGCTGATATACAGTGTAATACCTCCCATCGCTAGCACTGAGTAAGGCTGATATACAGTGTAATACCTCGCATCGCTGGCACTGAGTAAGGCTGATATACAGTGTAATACCTCGCATCGCTAGCACTGAGTAAGGCTGATATACAGTGTAATACCTCGCATCGCTAGCACTGAGTAAGGCTGATATACAGTGTAATACCTCGCATCGCTGGCACTGAGTAAGGCTGATATACAGTGTAATACCTCCCATCGCTGGCACTGAGTAAGGCTGATATACAGTGTAATACCTCGCATCGCTGGCACTGAGTAAGGCTGATATACAGTGTAATACCTCTCATCGCTAGCACTGAGTAAGGCTGATATACAGTGTAATACCTCACATCGCTAGCACTGAGTAAGGCTGATATACAGTGTAATACCTCGCATCGCTAGCACTGAGTAAGGCTGATATACAGTGTAATACCTCCCATCGCTAGCACTGAGTAAGGCTGATATACAGTGTAATACCTCGCATCGCTAGCACTGAGTAAGGCTGATATACAGTGTAATACCTCGCATCGCTGGCACTGAGTAAGGCTGATATACAGTGTAATACCTCGCATCGCTGGCACTGAATAAGGCTGATATACAGTGTAATACCTCGCATCGCTAGCACTGAGTAAGGCTGATATACAGTGTAATACCTCGCATCGCTAGCACTGAGTAAGGCTGATATACAGTGTAATACCTCGCATCGCTAGCATTGAGTAAGGCTGATATACAGTGTAATACCTCGCATCGCTAGCACTGAGTAAGTCTGATATACAGTGTAATACCTCGCATCGCTAGCACTGAGTAAGGCTGATATACAGTGTAATACCTCCCATCGCTAGCACTGAGTAAGGCTGATATACAGTGTAATACCTCGCATCGCTAGCACTGAGTAAGGCTGATATACAGTGTAATACCTCGCATCGCTAGCACTGAGTAAGGCTGATATACAGTGTAATACCTCGCATCGCTGGCACTGAGTAAGGCTGATATACAGTGTAATACCTCGCATCGCTGGCACTGAGTAAGGCTGATATACAGTGTAATACCTCGCATCGCTAGCACTGAGTAAGGCTGATATACAGTGTAATACCTCGCATCGCTGGCACTGAGTAAGGCTGATATACAGTGTAATACCTCGCATCGCTGGCACTGAGTAAGGCTGATATACAGTGTAATACCTTGCATCGCTAGCACTGAGTAAGGCTGATATACAGTGTAATACCTCGCATCGCTAGCACTGAGTAAGGCTGATATACAGTGTAATACCTCGCATCGCTGGCACTGAGTAAGGCTGATATACAGTGTAATACCTCGCATCGCTGGCACTGAGTAAGGCTGATATACAGTGTAATACCTCGCATCGCTAGCACTGAGTAAGGCTGATATACAGTGTAATACCTCGCATCGCTGGCACTGAGTAAGGCTGATATACAGTGTAATACCTCGCATCGCTGGCACTGAGTAAGGCTGATATACAGTGTAATACCTCGCATCGCTAGCACTGAGTAAGGCTGATATACAGTGTAATACCTCGCATCGCTAGCACTGAGTAAGGCTGATATACAGTGTAATACCTCGCATCGCTAGCACTGAGTAAGGCTGATATACAGTGTAATACCTCGCATCGCTGGCACTGAGTAAGGCTGATATACAGCGTAATACCTCGCATCGCTGGCACTGAGTAAGGCTGATATACAGCGTAATACCTCGCATCGCTAGCACTGAGTAAGGCTGATATACAGTGTAATACCTCGCATCGCTGGCACTGAGTAAGGCTGATATACAGTGTAATACCTCGCATCGCTGGCACTGAGTAAGGCTGATATACAGCGTAATACCTCGCATCGCTGGCACTGAGTAAGGCTGATATACAGTGTAATACCTCGCATCGCTAGCACTGAGTAAGGCTGATATACAGTGTAATACCTCGCATCGCTGGCACTGAGTAAGGCTGATATACAGCGTAATACCTCGCATCGCTGGCACTGAGTAAGGCTGATATACAGTGTAATACCTCCCATCGCTAGCACTGAGTAAGGCTGATATACAGCGTAATACCTCGCATCGCTAGCACTGAGTAAGGCTGATATACAGTGTAATACCTCGCATCGCTGGCACTGAGTAAGGCTGATATACAGTGTAATACCTCCCATCGCTGGCACTGAGTAAGGCTGATATACAGTGTAATACCTCCCATCGCTAGCACTGAGTAAGGCTGATATACAGCGTAATACCTCGCATCGCTGGCACTGAGTAAGGCTGATATACAGTGTAATACCTCCCATCGCTAGCACTGAGTAAGGCTGATATACAGCGTAATACCTCGCATCGCTGGCACTGAGTAAGGCTGATATACAGTGTAATACCTCGCATCGCTGGCACTGAGTAAGGCTGATATACAGTGTAATACCTCGCATCGCTAGCACTGAGTAAGGCTGATATACAGTGTAATACCTCGCATCGCTGGCACTGAGTAAGGCTGATATACAGTGTAATACCTCGCATCGCTGGCACTGAGTAAGGCTGATATACAGTGTAATACCTCGCATCGCTAGCACTGAGTAAGGCTGATATACAGCGTAATACCTCGCATCGCTGGCACTGAGTAAGGCTGATATACAGTGTAATACCTCGCATCGCTAGCACTGAGTAAGGCTGATATACAGTGTAATACCTCGCATCGCTAGCACTGAGTAAGGCTGATATACAGTGTAATACCTCGCATCGCTAGCACTGAGTAAGGCTGATATACAGTGTAATACCTCGCATCGCTGGCACTGAGTAAGGCTGATATACAGTGTAATACCTCCCATCGCTGGCACTGAGTAAGGCTGATATACAGTGTAATACCTCGCATCGCTGGCACTGAGTAAGGCTGATATACAGTGTAATACCTCCCATCGCTAGCACTGAGTAAGGCTGATATACAGTGTAATACCTCGCATCGCTAGCACTGAGTAAGGCTGATATACAGTGTAATACCTCGCATCGCTAGCACTGAGTAAGGCTGATATACAGTGTAATACCTCCCATCGCTAGCACTGAGTAAGGCTGATATACAGTGTAATACCTCGCATCGCTGGCACTGAGTAAGGCTGATATACAGTGTAATACCTCGCATCGCTGGCACTGAGTAAGGCTGATATACAGTGTAATACCTCGCATCGCTGGCACTGAATAAGGCTGATATACAGTGTAATACCTCGCATCGCTAGCACTGAGTAAGGCTGATATACAGTGTAATACCTCGCATCGCTAGCACTGAGTAAGGCTGATATACAGTGTAATACCTCGCATCGCTAGCATTGAGTAAGGCTGATATACAGTGTAATACCTCGCATCGCTAGCACTGAGTAAGGCTGATATACAGTGTAATACCTCGCATCGCTAGCACTGTGTAAGGCTGATATACAGTGTAATACCTCGCATCGCTGGCACTGAGTAAGGCTGATATACAGTGTAATACCTCGCATCGCTGGCACTGAGTAAGGCTGATATACAGTATAATACCTCGCATCGCTAGCACTGAGTAAGGCTGATATACAATGTAATACCTCGCATCGCTGGCACTGAGTAAGGCTGATATACAGTGTAATACCTCGTATCGCTGGCACTGAGTAAGGCTGATATACAGTGTAATACCTCGCATCGCTGGCACTGAGTAAGGCTGATATACAGTGTAATACCTCGCATCGCTAGCACTGAGTAAGGCTGATATACAGTGTAATACCTCGAATCGCTGGCACTGAGTAAGGCTGATATACAGTGTAATACCTCGCATCGCTGGCACTGAGTAAGGCTGATATACAGTGTAATACCTCGCATCGCTGGCACTGAGTAAGGCTGATATACAGTGTAATACCTCGCATCGCTGGCACTGAGTAAGGCTGATATACAGTGTAATACCTCGCATCGCTAGCACTGAGTAAGGCTGATATACAGTGTAATACCTCGCATCGCTAGCACTGAGTAAGGCTGATATACAGTGTAATACCTCGCATCGCTAGCACTGAGTAAGGCTGATATACAGTGTAATACCTCCCATCGCTGGCACTGAGTAAGGCTGATATACAGTGTAATACCTCGCATCGCTGGCACTGAGTAAGGCTGATATACAGCGTAATACCTCGCATCGCTGGCACTGAGTAAGGCTGATATACAGTGTAATACCTCCCATCGCTAGCACTGAGTAAGGCTGATATACAGTGTAATATCTCGCATCGCTAGCACTGAGTAAGGCTGATATACAGTGTAATACCTCGCATCGATAGCACTGAGTAAGGCTGATATACAGTGTAATACCTCGCATCGCTAGCACTGAGTAAGGATGATATACAGTGTAATACCTCCCATCGCTGGCACTGAGTAAGGCTGATATACAGTGTAATACCTCGCATCGCTGGCACTGAGTAAGGCTGATATACAGTGTAAAACCTCCCATCGCTGGCACTGAGTAAGGCTGATATACAGTGTAATACCTCGCATCGCTGGCACTGAATAAGGCTGATATACAGTGTAATACCTCGCATCGCTGGCACTGAGTAAGGCTGATATACAGTGTAATACCTCGCATCGCTGGCACTGAGTAAGGCTGATATACAGTGTAATACCTCGCATCGCTAGCACTGAGTAAGGCTGATATACAGTGTAATACCTCGCATCGCTAGCACTGAGTAAGTCTGATATACAGTGTAATACCTCGCATCGCTAGGACTGAGTAAAGCTGATATACAGTGTAATACCTCGCATCACTAGCACTGAGTAAGGCTGATATACAGTGTAATACCTCGCATCGCTGGCACGGAGTAAGGCTGATATACAGTGTAATACCTCGCATCGCTGGCACTGAGTAAGGCTGATATACAGTGTAATACCTCCCATCGCTAGCACTGAGTAAGGCTGATATACAGTGTAATACCTCGCATCGCTGGCACTGAGTAAGGCTGATATACAGTGTAATACCTCGCATCGCTGGCACTGAGTAAGGCTGATATACAGTGTAATACCTCGCATCGCTGGCACTGAGTAAGGCTGATATACAGTGTAATACCTCCCATCGCTGGCACTGAGTAAGGCTGATATACAGTGTAATACCTCGCATCGCTGGCACTGAGTAAGGCTGATATACAGTGTAATACCTCCCATCGCTAGCACTGAGTAAGGCTGATATACAGGGTAATACCTCGCATCGCTGGCACTGAGTAAGGCTGATATACAGTGTAAAACCTCCCATCGCTGGCACTGAGTAAGGCTGATTTACAGTGTTATACCTCGCATCGCTGGCACTGAGTAAGGCTGATATACAGTGTAATACCTCGCATCGCTGGCACTGAGTAAGGCTGATATACAGTATAATACCTCGCATCGCTGGCACTGAGTAAGGCTGATATACAGTGTAATACCTCGCATCGCTGGCACTGAGTAAGGCTGATATACAGTGTAATACCTCGCATCGCTGGCACTGAGTAAGGCTGATATACAGTGTAATACCTCGCATCGCTAGCACTGAGTAAGTCTGATATACAGTGTAATACCTCGCATCGCTAGCACTGAGTAAGGCTGATATACAGCGTAATACCTCGCATCGCTGGCACTGAGTAAGGCTGATATACAGTGTAATACCTCGCATCGCTGGCACTGAGTAAGTCTGATATACAGTGTAATACCTCGCATCGCTGGCACTGAGTAAGGCTGATATACAGTGTAATACCTCGCATCGCTAGCACTGAGTAAGGCTGATATACAGCGTAATACCTCGCATCGCTGGCACTGAGTAAGGCTGATATACAGTGTAATACCTCGCATCGCTAGCACTGAGTAAGGCTGATATACAGTGTAATACCTCCCATCGCTAGCACTGAGTAAGGCTGATATACAGTGTAATACCTCGCATCGCTGGCACTGAGTAAGGCTGATATACAGTGTAATACCTCGCATCGCTGGCACTGAGTAAGGCTGATATACAGTGTAATACCTCGCATCGCTAGCACTGAGTAAGGCTGATATACAGTGTAATACCTCGCATCACTGGCACTGAGTAAGGCTGATATACAGTGTAATACCTCGCATCGCTGGCACTGAGTAAGGCTGATATACAGCGTAATACCTCGCATCGCTGGCACTGAGTAAGGCTGATATACAGTGTAATACCTCGCATCGTTAGCACTGAGTAAGGCTGATATACAGTGTAATACCTCGCATCGCTAGCACTGAGTAAGGCTGATATACAGTGTAATACCTCGCATCGCTAGCACTGTGTAAGGCTGATATACAGTGTAATATCTCGCATCGCCGGCACTGAGTAAGGCTGATATACAGTGTAATACCTCGCATCGCTAGCACTGAGTAAGGCTGATATACAGTGTAATACCTCCCATCGCTGGCACTGAGTAAGGCTGATATACAGCGTAATACCTCGCATCGCTGGCACTGAGTAAGGCTGATATACAGCGTAATACCTCGCATCGCTGGCACTGAGTAAGGCTGATATACAGTGTAATACCTCCCATCGCTAGCACTGAGTAAGGCTGATATACAGTGTAATACCTCGCATCGCTAGCACTGAGTAAGGCTGATATACCGTGTAATACCTCGCATCGCTAGCACTGAGTAAGGCTGATATACAGTGTAATACCTTGCATCGCTAGCACTGAGTAAGGCTGATATACAGTGTAATACCTCCCATCGCTGGCACTGAGTAAGGCTGATATACAGTGTAATACCTCGCATCGCTAGCACTGAGTAAGGCTGATATACAGTGTAATACCTCCCATCGCTGGCACTGAGTAAGGCTGATATACAGTGTAATACCTCGCATCGCTAGCACTGAGTAAGGCTGATATACCGTGTAATACCTCGCATCGCTAGCACTGAGTAAGGCTGATATACAGTGTAATACCTTGCATCGCTAGCACTGAGTAAGGCTGATATACAGTGTAATACCTCCCATCGCTGGCACTGAGTAAGGCTGATATACAGTGTAATACCTCGCATCGCTAGCACTGAGTAAGGCTGATATACCGTGTAATACCTCGCATCGCTAGCACTGAGTAAGGCTGATATACAGTGTAATACCTTGCATCGCTAGCACTGAGTAAGGCTGATATACAGTGTAATACCTCCCATCGCTGGCACTGAGTAAGGCTGATATACAGTGTAATACCTCGCATCGCTGGCACTGAGTAAGGCTGATATACAGTGTAATACCTCGCATCGCTAGCACTGAGTAAGGCTGATATACAGCGTAATACCTCGCATCGCTGGCACTGAGTAAGGCTGATATACAGTGTAATACCTCGCATCGCTAGCACTGAGTAAGGCTGATATACAGTGTAATACCTTGCATCGCTAGCACTGAGTAAGGCTGATATACAGCGTAATACCTCGCATCGCTGGCACTGAGTAAGGCTGATATACAGTGTAATACCTCGCATCGCTAGCACTGAGTAAGGCTGATATACAGCGTAATACCTCGCATCGCTGGCACTGAGTAAGGCTGATATACAGTGTAATACCTCGCATCGCTGGCACTGAGTAAGGCTGATATACAGTGTAATACCTCCCATCGCTGGCACTGAGTAAGGCTGATATACAGGGTAATACCTCGCATCGCTGGCACTGAGTAAGGCTGATATACAGTGTAAAACCTCCCATCGCTGGCACTGAGTAAGGCTGATTTACAGTGTAATACCTCGCATCGCTGGCACTGAGTAAGGCTGATATACAGTGTAATACCTCGCATCGCTGGCACTGAGTAAGGCTGATATACAGTGTAATACCTCGCATCGCTGGCACTGAGTAAGGCTGATATACAGTGTAATACCTCGCATCGCTGGCACTGAGGAAGGCTGATATACAGTGTAATACCTCGCATCGCTGGCACTGAGGAAGGCTGATATACAGTGTAATACCTCGCATCGCTGGCACTGAGTAAGGCTGATATACAGTGTAATACCTCGCATCGCTAGCACTGAGTAAGGCTGATATACAGTGTAATACCTCGCATCGCTGGCACTGAGTAAGACTGATATACAGTGTAATACCTCGCATCGCTGGCACTGAGTAAGGCTGATATACAGTGTAATACCTCGCATCGCTGGCACTGAGTAAGGCTGATATACAGCGTAATACCTCGCATCGCTGGCACTGAGTAAGGCTGATATACAGTGTAATACCTCGCATCGCTAGCACTGAGTAAGGCTGATATGCAGCGTAATACCTCGCATCGCTGGCACTGAGTAAGGCTGATATATAGCGTAATACCTCGCATCGCTGGCACTGAGTAAGGCTGATTTACAGTGTAATACCTCGCATCGCTGGCACTGAGTAAGGCTGATATACAGTGTAATACCTCCCATCGCTAGCACTGAGTAAGGCTGATATACAGTGTAATACCTCGCATCGCTAGCACTGAGTAAGGCTGATATACAGTGTAATACCTCGCATCGCTAGCACTGAGTAAGGCTGATATACAGTGTAATACCTCGCATCGCTAGCACTGAGTAAGGCTGATATACAGCGTAATACCTCGCATCGCTAGCACTGAGTAAGGCTGATATACAGCGTAATACCTCGCATCGCTGGCACTGAGTAAGGCTGATATACAGCGTAATACCTCGCATCGCTGGCACTGAGTAAGGCTGATATACAGTGTAATACCTCGCATCGCTAGCACTGAGTAAGGCTGATATACAGTGTAATACCTCGCATCGCTGGCACTGAGTAAGGCTAATATACAGCGTAATACCTCCCATCGCTGGCACTGAGTAAGGCTGATATACAGTGTAATACCTCGCATCGCTAGCACTGAGTAAGGCTGATATACAGTGTAATACCTCGCATCGCTGGCACTGAGTAAGGCTGATATACAGTGTAATACCTCGCATCGCTGGCACTGAGTAAGGCTAATATACAGCGTAATACCTCCCATCGCTGACACTGAGTAAGGCTGATATACAGCGTAATACCTCCCATCGCTGGCACTGAGTAAGGCTGATATACAGTGTAATACCTCGCATCGCTGGCACTGAGTAAGGCTGATATACAGTGTAATACCTCCCATCGCTGGCACTGAGTAAGGCTGATATACAGCGTAATACCTCGCATCGCTGGCACTGAGGAAGGCTGATATACAGCGTAATACCTCGCATCGCTGGCACTGAGTAAGGCTGATATACAGTGTAATACCTCGCATCGCTAGCACTGAGTAAGGCTGATATACAGTGTAATACCCCGCATCGCTGGCACTGAGTAAGGCTGATATACAGTGTAATACCTCGCATCGCTGGCACTGAGTAAGGCTGATATACAGTGTAATACCTCGCATCGCTGGCACTGAGTAAGGCTGATATACAGTGTAATACCTCGCATCGCTAGCACTGAGTAAGGCTGATATACAGTGTAATACCCCGCATCGCTGGCACTGAGTAAGGCTGATATACAGTGTAATACCTCGCATCGCTGGCACTGAGTAAGGCTGATATACAGTGTAATACCTCGCATCGCTAGCACTGAGTAAGGCTGATATACAGTGTAATACCTCACATCGCTGGCACTGAGTAAGGCTGATATACAGTGTAATACCTCGCATCGCTGGCACTGAGTAAGGCTGATATACAGTGTAATACCTCACATCGCTGGCACTGAGTAAGGCTGATATACAGTGTAATACCTCGCATCGCCGGCACTGAGTAAGGCTGATATACAGCGTAATACCTCGCATCGCTAGCACTGAGTAAGGCTGATATACAGTGTAATACCTCGCATCGCTGGCACTGAGTAAGGCTGATATACAGTGTAATACCTCGCATCGCTGGCACTGAGTAAGGCTGATATACAGCGTAATACCTCGCATCGCTGGCACTGAGTAAGGCTGATATACAGTGTAATACCTCGCATCGCTGGCACTGAGTAAGGCTGATATACAGTGTAATACCTCGCATCGCTGGCACTGAGTAAGGCTGATATACAGTGTAATACCTCGCATCGCTGGCACTGAGTAAGGCTGATATACAGCGTAATACCTCGCATCGCTGGCACTGAGTAAGGCTGATATACAGTGTAATACCTCGCATCGCTGGCACTGAGTAAGGCTGATATACAGCGTAATACCTCGCATCGCTGGCACTGAGTAAGGCTGATATACAGCGTAATACCTCGCATCGCTAGCACTGAGTAAGGCTGATATACAGCGTAATACCTCGCATCGCTGGCACTGAGTAAGGCTGATATACAGAGTAATACCTCGCATCGCTAGCATTGAGTAAGGCTGATATACAGCGTAATACCTCGCATCGCTGGCACTGAGTAAGGCTGATTTACAGTGTAATACCTCGCATCGCTAGCACTGAGTAAGGCTGATATACAGTGTAATACCTCGCATCGCTAGCACTGAGTAAGGCTGATATACAGTGTAATACCTCGCATCGCTAGCACCGAGTAAGGCTGATATACAGTGTAATACCTTGCATCGCTAGCACTGAGTAAGGCTGATATACAGTGTAATACCTCGCATCGCTAGCACTGAGTAAGGCTGATATACAGTGTAATACCTCGCATCGCTGGCACTGAGTAAGGCTGATATACAGTGTAATACCTCCCATCGCTGGCACTGAGTAAGGCTGATATACAGTGTAATACCTCGCATCGCTAGCACTGAGTAAGGCTGATATACAGTGTAATACCTTGCATCGCTAGCACTGAGTAAGGCTGATATACAGTGTAATACCTCGCATCGCTAGCACTGAGTAAGGCTGATATACAGTGTAATACCTCGCATCGCTGGCACTGAGTAAGGCTGATATACAGTGTAATACCTCGCATCGCTAGCACTGAGTAAGGCTGATATACAGTGTAATACCTCGCATCGCTGGCACTGAGTAAGGCTGATAAACAGTGTAATACCTCGCATCGCTGGCACTGAGTAAGGCTGATTTACAGTGTAATACCTCGCATCGCTGGCACTGAGTAAGGCTGATATACAGTGTAATACCTCGCATCGCTGGCACTGAGTAAGGCTGATATACAGTGTAATACCTCGCATCGCTGGCACTGAGTAAGGCTGATATACAGCGTAATACCTCGCATCGCTTGCACTGAGTAAGGCTGATATACAGCGTAATACCTCGCATCGCTGGCACTGAGTAAGGCTGATTTACAGTGTAATACCTCGCATCGCTGGCACTGAGTAAGGCTGATATACAGTGTAATACCTCCCATCGCTAGCACTGAGTAAGGCTGATATACAGTGTAATACCTCGCATCGCTAGCACTGAGTAAGGCTGATATACAGTGTAATACCTCGCATCGCTAGCACTGAGTAAGGCTGATATACAGTGTAATACCTCGCATCGCTAGCACTGAGTAAGGCTGATATACAGCGTAATACCTCGCATCGCTGGCACTGAGTAAGGCTGATATACAGTGTAATACCTCGCATCGCTGGCACTGAGTAAGGCTGATATACAGTGTAATACCTCGCATCGCTGGCACTGAGTAAGGCTGATATACAGCGTAATACCTCCCATCGCTGGCACTGAGTAAGGCTGATATACAGTGTAATACCTCGCATCGCTGGCACTGAGTAAGGCTGATATACAGTGTAATACCTCGCATCGCTAGCACTGAGTAAGGCTGATATACAGCGTAATACCTCCCATCGCTAGCACTGAGTAAGGCTGATATACAGTGTAATACCTCGCATCGCTGGCACTGAGTAAGGCTGATATACAGTGTAATACCTTGCATCGCTGGCACTGAGTAAGGCTGATATACAGTGTAAAACCTCCCATCGCTGGCACTGAGTAAGGCTGATATACAGTGTAATACCTCGCATCGCTGGCACTGAGTAAGGCTGATATACAGTGTAATACCTCGCATCGCTGGCACTGAGTAAGGCTGATATACAGCGTAATACCTCGCAACGCTGGCACTGAGTAAGGCTGATATACAGCGTAATACCTCGCATCGCTGGCACTGAGTAAGGCTGATATACAGTGTAATACCTCGCATCGCTGGCACTGAGTAAGGCTGATATACAGTGTAATACCTCGCATCGCTGGCACTGAGTAAGGCTGATATACAGTGTAATACCTCGCATCGCTAGCACTGAGTAAGGCTGATATACAGCGTAATACCTCGCATCGCTGGCACTGAGTAAGGCTGATATATAGTGTAATACCTCGCATCGCTAGCACTGAGTAAGGCTGATATACAGTGTAATACCTCGCATCGCTGGCACTGAGTAAGGCTGATATACAGTGTAATACCTCGCATCGCTAGCACTGAGTAAGGCTGATATACAGTGTAATACCTCGCATCGCTGGCACTGAGTAAGGCTGATATACAGTGTAATACCTCGCATCGCTAGCACTGAGTAAGGCTGATATACAGTGTAATACCTCCCATCGCTGGCACTGAGTAAGGCTGATATACAGTGTAATACCTCGCATCGCTGGCACTGAGTAAGGCTGATATACAGCGTAATACCTCGCATCGCTGGCACTGAGTAAGGCTGATATACAGCGTAATACCTCGCATCGCTGGCACTGAGTAAGGCTGATATACAGTGTAATACCTCGCATCGCTGGCACTGAGTAAGGCTGATATACAGTGTAATACCTCCCATCGCTAGCACTGAGTAAGGCTGATATACCGTGTAATACCTCGCATCGCTGGCACTGAGTAAGGCTGATTTACAGTGTAATACCTCCCATCGCTGGCACTGAGTAAGGCTGATATACAGTGTAATACCTCGCATCGCTGGCACTGAGTAAGGCTGATATACAGTGTAATACCTCGCATCGCTGGCACTGAGTAAGGCTGATATACAGCGTAATACCTCGCATCCCTGGCACTGAGTAAGGCTGATATACAGTGTAATACCTCGCATCGCTGGCACTGAGTAAGGCTGATATACAGCGTAATACCTCGCATCGCTGGCACTGAGTAAGGCTGATATACAGTGTAATACCTCGCATCGCTGGCACTGAGTAAGGCTGATATACAGTGTAATACCCCGCATCGCTGGCACTGAGTAAGGCTGATATACAGTGTAATACCTCGCATCGCTAGCACTGAGTAAGGCTGATATACAGTGTAATACCTCGCATCGCTGGCACTGAGTAAGGCTGATATACAGTGTAATACCTCGCATCGCTAGCACTGAGTAAGGCTGATATACAGTGTAATACCTCGCATCGCTGGCACTGAGTAAGGCTGATAAACAGTGTAATACCTCGCATCGCTGGCACTGAGTAAGGCTGATATACAGTGTAATATCTCGCATCGCTGGCACTGAGTAAGGCTGATTTACAGTGTAATACCTCGCATCGCTGGCACTGAGTAAGGCTGATATACAGTGTAATACCTCGCATCGCTGGCACTGAGTAAGGCTGATATACAGTGTAATACCTCGCATCGCTGGCACTGAGTAAGGCTGATATACAGCGTAATACCTCGCATCGCTTGCACTGAGTAAGGCTGATATACAGCGTAATACCTCGCATCGCTGGCACTGAGGAAGGCTGATATACAGCGTTATACCTCGCATCGCTGGCACTGAGTAAGGCTGATATACAGCGTAATACCTCGCATCGCTGGCACTGAGTAAGGCTGATATACAGTGTAATACCTCCCATCGCTGGCACTGAGTAAGGCTGATATACAGCGTAATACCTCGCATCGCTGGCACTGAGTAAGGCTGATATACAGTGTAATACCTCGCATCGCTGGCACTGAGTAAGGCTGATATACAGTGTAATACCTCGCATCGCTGGCACTGAGTAAGGCTGATATACAGTGTAATACCTCGCATCGCTAGCACTGAGTAAGGCTGATATACAGTGTAATACCTCGCATCGCTGGCACTGAGTAAGGCTGATAAACAGTGTAATACCTCGCATCGCTGGCACTGAGTAAGGCTGATTTACAGTGTAATACCTCGCATCGCTGGCACTGAGTAAGGCTGATATACAGTGTAATACCTCGCATCGCTGGCACTGAGTAAGGCTGATATACAGTGTAATACCTCGCATCGCTGGCACTGAGTAAGGCTGATATACAGCGTAATACCTCGCATCGCTTGCACTGAGTAAGGCTGATATACAGTGTAATACCTCGCATCGCTAGCACTGAGTAAGGCTGATATACAGTGTAATACCTCGCATCGCTGGCACTGAGTAAGGCTGATATACAGTGTAATACCTCGCATCGCTGGCACTGAGTAAGGCTGATATACAGGGTAATACCTCGCATCGCTAGCACTGAGTAAGGCTGATATACAGTGTAATACCTCGCATCGCTGGCACTGAGTAAGGCTGATATACAGTGTAATACCTCGCATCGCCGGCACTGAGTAAGGCTGATATACAGTGTAATACCTTGCATCGCTAGCACTGAGTAAGGCTGATATACAGTGTAATACCTCGCATCCCTGGCACTGAGTAAGGCTGATATACAGTGTAATACCTCGCATCGCTAGCACTGAGTAAGGCTGATATACAGTGTAATACCTCCCATCGCTGGCACTGAGTAAGGCAGATATACAGCGTAATACCTCCCATCGCTGGCACTGAGTAAGGCTGATATACAGTGTAATACCTCGCATCGCTGGCACTGAGTAAGGCTGATATACAGTGTAATACCTCGCATCGCTGGCACTGAGTAAGGCTGATATACAGCGTAATACCTCGCATCGCTGGCACTGAGGAAGGCTGATATACAGCGTAATACCTCGCATCGCTAGCACTGAGTAAGGCTGATATACAGTGTAATACCTCGCATCGCTGGCACTGAGTAAGGCTGATATACAGGGTAATACCTCGCATCGCTGGCACTGAGTAAGGCTGATATACAGTGTAATATCTCGCATCGCTGGCACTGAGTAAGGCTGATATACAGTGTAATACCTCCCATCGCTGGCACTGAGTAAGGCTGATATACAGTGTAATACCTCGCATCGCTAGCACTGAGTAAGGCTGATATACAGTGTAATACCTTGCATCGCTGGCACTGAGTAAGGCTGATATACAGTGTAATATCTCGCATCGCTGGCACTGAGTAAGGCTGATATACAGTGTAATACCTCGCATCGCTGGCACTGAGTAAGGCTGATATACAGTGTAATACCTCGCATCGCTGGCACTGAGTAAGGCTGATATACAGTGTAATACCTCGCATCGCTGGCACTGAGTAAGGCTGATATACAGCGTAATACCTCGCATCGCTGGCACTTAGTAAGGCTGATATACAGTGTAATATCTCGCATCGCTGGCACTGAGTAAGGCTGATATACAGTGTAATACCTCGCATCGCTAGCACTGAGTAAGGCTGATATACAGTGTAATACCTCGCATCGCTGGCACTGAGTAAGGCTGATATACAGTGTAATACCTCGCATCGCTGGCACTGAGTAAGGCTGATATACAGTGTAATACCTCGCATCGCTGGCACTGAGTAAGGCTGATATACAGCGTAATACCTCGCATCGCTGGCACTGAGTAAGGCTGATATACAGCGTAATACCTCGCATCGCTAGCACTGAGTAAGGCTGATATACAGTGTAATACCTCGCATCGCTGGCACTGAGTAAGGCTGATATACAGTGTAATACCTCCCATCGCTGGCACTGAGTAAGGCTGATATACAGTGTAATACCTCGCATCGCTGGCACTGAGTAAGGCTGATATACAGCGTAATACCTCGCATCGCTGGCACTGAGTAAGTCTGATATACAGTGTAATACCTCGCATCGCTGGCACTGAGTAAGGCTGATATACAGTGTAATACCTCGCATCGCTGGCACTGAGTAAGGCTGATATACAGTGTAATACCTCGCATCGCTGGCACTTAGTAAGGCTGATATACAGCGTAATACCTCCCATCGCTAGCACTGAGTAAGGCTGATATACAGTGTAATACCTCGCATCGCTAGCACTGAGTAAGGCTGATATACAGTGTAATACCTCGCATCGCTAGCACTGAGTAAGGCTGATATACAGTGTAATACCTCGCATCGCTAGCACTGAGTAAGGCTGATATACAGTGTAATACCTCGCATCGCTGGCACTTAGTAAGGCTGATATACAGCGTAATACCTCGCATCGCTGGCACTGAGTAAGGCTGATATACAGCGTAATACCTCGCATCGCTGGCACTGAGTAAGGCTGATATACAGCGTAATACCTCGCATCGCTAGCACTGAGTAAGGCTGATATACAGTGTAATACCTCGCATCGCTAGCACTGAGTAAGGCTGATATACAGTGTAATACCTCGCATCGCTGGCACTGAGTAAGGCTGATATACAGCGTAATACCTCGCATCGCTGGCACTGAGTAAGGCTGATATACAGTGTAATACCTCGCATCGCTGGCACTGAGTAAGGCTGATATACAGTGTAATACCTCGCATCGCTGGCACTGAGTAAGGCTGATATACAGTGTAATACCTCGCATCGCTGGCACTGAGTAAGGCTGATATACAGTGTAATACCTCGCATCGCTGGCACTGAGTAAGGCTGATATACAGTGTAATACCTCGCATCGCTGGCACTGAGTAAGGCTGATATACAGTGTAATACCTCGCATCGCTGGCACTGAGTAAGGCTGATATACAGTGTAATACCTCGCATCGCTGGCACTGAGTAAGGCTGATATACAGTGTAATACCTCGCATCGCTGGCACTGAGTAAGGCTGATATACAGCGTAATACCTCGCATCGCTGGCACTGAGTAAGGCTGATATACAGTGTAATACCTCGCATCGCTGGCACTGAGTAAGGCTGATATACAGTGTAATACCTCGCATCGCTGGCACTGAGTAAGGCTGATATACAGTGTAATACCTCGCATCGCTAGCACTGAGTAAGACTGATATACAGTGTAATATCTCGCATCGCTGGCACTGTGTAAGGCTGATATACAGTGTAATACCTCACATCGCTGGCACTGAGTAAGGCTGATATACAGTGTAATACATCGCATCGCTGGCACTGAGTAAGGCTGATATACAGTGTAATACCTCGCATCGCTGGCACTGAGTAAGGCTGATATACAGTGTAATACCTCGCATCGCTGGCACTGAGTAAGGCTGATATACAGTGTAATACCTCGCATCGCTGGCACTGTGTAAGGCTGATATACAGTGTAATACCTCGCATCGCTGGCACTGAGTAAGGCTGATATACAGCGTAATACCTCGCATCGCTGGCACTGAGTAAGGCTGATATACAGCGTAATACCTCGCATCGCTGGCACTGAGTAAGGCTGATATACAGCGTAATACCTCGCATCGCTGGCACTGAGTAAGGCTGATATACAGTGTAATACCTCGCATCGCTGGCACTGAGTAAGGCTGATATACAGTGTAATACCTCGCATCGCTGGCACTGAGTAAGGCTGATATACAGCGTAATACCTCGCATCGCTGCACTGAGTAAGGCTGATATACAGCGTAATACCTCGCATCGCTGGCACTGAGTAAGGCTGATATACAGTGTAATACCTCGCATCGCTGGCACTGAGTAAGGCTGATATACAGTGTAATACCTTGCATCGCTAGCACTGAGTAAGGCTGATATACAGTGTAATACCTCGCATCGCTGGCACTGAGTAAGGCTAATATACAGCGTAATACCTCCCATCGCTGGCACTGAGTAAGGCTGATATACAGTGTAATACCTCGCATCGCTAGCACTGAGTAAGGCTGATATACAGCGTAATACCTCGCATCGCTAGCACTGAGTAAGGCTGATATACAGTGTAATACCTCGCATCGCTAGCACTGAGTAAGGCTGATATAAAGTGTAATACCTCGCATCGCTAGCACTGAGTAAGGCTGATATACAGTGTAATACCTCGCATCGCTAGCACTGAGTAAGGCTGATATACAGTGTAATACCTCGCATCGCTAGCACTGAGTAAGGCTGATATACAGTGTAATACCTCGCATCGCTGGCACTGAGTAAGGCTGATATACAGTGTAATACCTCGCATCGCTAGCACTGAGTAAGGCTGATATACAGCGTAATACCTCGCATCGCTGGCACTGAGTAAGGCTGATATACAGTGTAATACCTCGCATCGCTGGCACTGAGTAAGGCTGATATACAGTGTAATACCTCGCATCGCTGGCACTGAGTAAGGCTGATATACAGTGTAATACCTCGCATCGCTGGCACTGTGTAAGGCTGATATACAGCGTAATACCTCGCATCGCTGGCACTGAGTAAGGCTGATATACAGCGTAATACCTCGCATCGCTGGCACTGAGTAAGGCTGATATACAGCGTAATACCTCGCATCGCTGGCACTGAGTAAGGCTGATATACAGTGTAATACCTCGCATCGCTGGCACTGTGTAAGGCTGATATACAGTGTAATACCTCGCATCGCTGGCACTGTGTAAGGCTGATATACAGTGTAATACCTCGCATCGCTGGCACTGAGTAAGGCTGATATACAGTGTAATACCTCGCATCGCTGGCACTGAGTAAGTCTGATATACAGTGTAATACCTCGCATCGCTGGCACTGAGTAAGGCTGATATACAGTGTAATACCTCGCATCGCTAGCACTGAGTAAGGCTGATATACAGTGTAATACCTCGCATCGCTGGCACTGAGTAAGTCTGATATACAGTGTAATACCTCGCATCGCTGGCACTGAGTAAGGCTGATATACAGCGTAATACCTCGCATCGCTAGCACTGAGTAAGGCTGATATACAGTGTAATACCTCGCATCGCTGGCACTGAGTAAGGCTGATATACAGTGTAATACCTCGCATCGCTGGCACTGAGTAAGACTGATATACAGTGTAATACCTCGCATCGCTGGCACTGAGTAAGGCTGATATACAGTGTAATACCTCGCATCGCTGGCACTGAGTAAGGCTGATATACAGTGTAATACCTCGCATCGCTAGCACTGAGTAAGGCTGATATACAGCGTAATACCTCGCATCGCTGGCACTGAGTAAGGCTGATATACAGAGTAATACCTCGCATCGCTAGCATTGAGTAAGACTGATATACAGCGTAATACCTCGCATCGCTGGCACTGAGTAAGGCTGATTTACAGTGTAATACCTCGCATCGCTAGCACTGAGTAAGGCTGATATACAGTGTAATACCTCGCATCGCTAGCACTGAGTAAGGCTGATATACAGTGTAATACCTCGCATCGCTAGCACTGAGTAAGGCTGATAAACAGTGTAATACCTCGCATCGCTAGCACTGAGTAAGGCTGATATACAGTGTAATACCTCGCATCGCTAGCACTGAGTAAGGCTGATATACAGTGTAATACCTCGCATCGCTGGCACTGAGTAAGGCTGATATACAGTGTAATACCTCGCATCGCTAGCACTGAGTAAGGCTGATATACAGTGTAATACCTCGCATCGCTGGCACTGAGTAAGGCTGATATACAGTGTAATACCTCGCATCGCTGGCACTGAGTAAGGCTGATATACAGTGTAATACCTCGCATCGCTGGCACTGAGTAAGGCTGATTTACAGTGTAATACCTCGCATCGCTGGCACTGAGTAAGGCTGATATACAGTGTAATACCTCGCATCGCTGGCACTGAGTAAGGCTGATATACAGTGTAATACCTCGCATCGCTAGCACTGAGTAAGGCTGATATACAGTATAATACCTCGCATCGCTGGCACTGAGTAAGGCTGATATACAGTGTAATACCTCGCATCGCTAGCACTGAGTAAGGCTGATATACAGTGTAATACCTCGCATCGCTGGCACTGAGTAAGGCTGATATACAGTGTAATACCTCGCATCGCTAGCACTGAGTAAGGCTGATATACAGTGTAATACCTCGCATCGCTGGCACTGAGTAAGGCTGATATACAGTGTAATACCTCGCATCGCTGGCACTGAGTAAGGCTGATATACAGTGTAATACCTCGCATCGCTGGCACTGAGTAAGGCTGATATACAGCGTAATACCTCGCATCGCTGGCACTGAGTAAGGCTGATATACAGCGTAATACCTCGCATCGCTAGCACTGAGTAAGGCTGATATACAGTGTAATACCTCGCATCGCTGGCACTGAGTAAGGCTGATATACAGTGTAATACCTCGCATCGCTAGCACTGAGTAAGGCTGATATACAGTGTAATACCTCGCATCGCTGGCACTGAGTAAGGCTGATATACAGTGTAATACCTCGCATCGCTAGCACTGTGTAAGGCTGATATACAGTGTAATACCTTGCATCGCTGGCACTGAGTAAGGCTGATATACAGCGTAATACCTTGCATCGCTGGCACTGAGTAAGGCTGATATACAGTGTAATACCTCGCATCGCTGGCACTGAGTAAGGCTGATATACAGTGTAATACCTTGCATCGCTGGCACTGAGTAAGGCTGATATACAGCGTAATACCTTGCATCGCTGGCACTGAGTAAGGCTGATATACAGTGTAATACCTCGCATCGCTAGCACTGAGTAAGGCTGATATACAGTGTAATACCTCGCATCGCTGGCACTGAGTAAGGCTGATATACAGTGTAATACCTCGCATCGCTAGCACTGAGTAAGGCTGATATACAGTGTAATACCTCGCATCGCTGGCACTGAGTAAGGCTGATATACAGTGTAATACCTCGCATCGCTGGCACTGAGTAAGGCTGATTTACAGTGTAATACCTCGCATCGCTGGCACTGAGTAAGGCTGATATACAGTGTAATACCTCGCATCGCTGGCACTGAGTAAGGCTGATATACAGTGTAATACCTCGCATCGCTAGCACTGAGTAAGGCTGATCTACAGTGTAATACCTCGCATCGCTGGCACTGAGTAAGGCTGATATACAGTGTAATACCTTGCATCGCTGGCACTGAGTAAGGCTGATATACAGTGTAATACCTCGCATCGCTGGCACTGAGTAAGGCTGATATACAGCGTAATACCTCGCATCGCTGGCACTGAGTAAGGCTGATATACAGTGTAATACCTCGCATCGCTGGCACTGAGTAAGGCTGATATACAGTGTAATACCTCCCATCGCTGGCACTGAGTAAGGCTGATATACAGCGTAATACCTCGCATCGCTAGCACTGAGTAAGGCTGATATACAGTGTAATACCTCGCATCGCTGGCACTGAGTAAGGCTGATATACAGTGTAATACCTCGCATCGCTAGCACTGAGTAAGGCTGATATACAGTGTAATACCTCGCATCGCTGGCACTGAGTAAGGCTGATATACAGTGTAATACCTCGCATCGCTGGCACTGAGTAAGGCTGATATACAGTGTAATACCTTGCATCGCTGGCACTGAGTAAGGCTGATATACAGCGTAATACCTTGCATCGCTGGCACTGAGTAAGGCTGATATACAGTGTAATACCTCGCATCGCTGGCACTGAGTAAGGCTGATATACAGTGTAATACCTCACATCCCTGGCACTGAGTAAGGCTGATATACAGTATAAGACCTCGCATCGCTAGCACTGAGTAAGGCTGATATACAGTGTAATACCTCGCATCGCTGGCACTGAGTAAGGCTGATATACAGTGTAATACCTCGCATCGCTGGCACTGAGTAAGGCTGATATACAGTGTAATACATCGCATCGCTAGCACTGAGTAAGGCTGATATACAGCGTAATACCTCGCATCGCTGGCACTGAGTAAGGCTGATATACAGTGTAATACCTCGCATCGCTGGCACTGAGTAAGGCTGATATACAGTGTAATACCTCGCATCGCTAGCACTGAGTAAGGCTGATATACAGTGTAATACCTCGCATCGCTGGCACTGAGTAAGGCTGATATACAGTGTAATACCTCGCATCGCTGGCACTGAGTAAGGCTGATATACAGTGTAATACCTCGCATCGCTGGCACTGAGTAAGGCTGATATACAGTGTAATACCTCGCATCGCTGGCACTGAGTAAGGCTGATATACAGTGTAATACCTCCCATCGCTGGCACTGAGTAAGGCTGATATACAGTGTAATACCTCGCATCGCTGGCACTGAGTAAGGCTGATATACAGTGTAATACCTCGCATCGCTAGCACTGAGTAAGGCTGATATACAGTGTAATACCTCGCATCGCTAGCACTGAGTAAGGCTGATATACAGTGTAATACCTCCCATCGCTGGCACTGAGTAAGGCTGATATACAGTGTAATACCTCGCATCGCTAGCACTGAGTAAGGCTGATATACAGTGTAATACCTCGCATCGCTGGCACTGAGTAAGGCTGATATACAGTGTAATACCTCCCATCGCTGGCACTGAGTAAGGCTGATATACAGTGTAATACATCGCATCGCTGGCACTGAGTAAGGCTGATATACAGTGTAATACCTCCCATCGCTGGCACTGAGTAAGGCTGATATACAGTGTAATACCTCCCATCGCTGGCACTGAGTAAGGCTGATATACAGTGTAATACATCGCATCGCTGGCACTGAGTAAGGCTGATATACAGTGTAATACCTCCCATCGCTGGCACTGAGTAAGGCTGATATACAGTGTAATACCTCGCATCGCTAGCACTGAGTAAGGCTGATATACAGTGTAATACCTCCCATCGCTGGCACTGAGTAAGGCTGATATACAGTGTAATACCTCCCATCGCTGGCACTGAGTAAGGCTGATATACAGTGTAATACATCGCATCGCTGGCACTGAGTAAGGCTGATATACAGTGTAATACCTCCCATCGCTGGCACTGAGTAAGGCTGATATACAGCGTAATACCTCGCATCGCTGGCACTGAGTAAGGCTGATATACAGCGTAATACCTCACATCGCTAGCACTGAGTAAGGCTGATATACAGTGTAATACCTCGCATCGCTGGCACTGAGTAAGGCTGATATACAGTGTAATACCTCGCATCGCTGGCACTGAGTAAGGCTGATATACAGTGTAATACCTCGCATCGCTAGCACTGAGTAAGGCTGATATACAGTGTAATACCTCGCATCGCTAGCACTGAGTAAGGCTAATATACAGCGTAATACCTCCCATCGCTGGCACTGAGTAAGGCTGATATACAGTGTAATACCTCGCATCCCTGGCACTGAGTAAGGCTGATATACAGTGTAATACCTCCCATCGCTGGCACTGAGTAAGGCTGATATACAGCGTAATACCTCGCATCCCTGGCACTGAGTAAGGCTGATATACAGTGTAATACCTCGCATCGCTAGCACTGAGTAAGGCTGATATACAGTGTAATACCTCGCATCGCTAGCACTGAGTAAGGCTGATATACAGCGTAATACCTCGCATCCCTGGCACTGAGTAAGGCTGATATACAGTGTAATACCTCGCATCGCTAGCACTGAGTAAGGCTGATATACAGTGTAATACCTCGCATCGCTGGCACTGAGTAAGGCTGATATACAGTGTAATACCTCGCATCGCTGGCACTGAGTAAGGCTGATATACAGTGTAATACCTCGCATCGCTAGCACTGAGTAAGGCTGATATACAGTGTAATACCTCGCATCGCTGGCACTGAGTAAGGCTGATATACAGTGTAATACCTCCCATCGCTGGCACTGAGTAAGGCTGATATACAGTGTAATACCTCGCATCGCTAGCACTGAGTAAGGCTGATATACAGTGTAATACCTCGCATCGCTAGCACTGAGTAAGGCTGATTTACATTGGGGGTTTTACATAGTAAATGGGGTTGAAAAGGACATTTGTCCGTCACGTTCAACCTATGTTACATACAGATGACAGATACTTATCCTGTATTTGTATACACAGTATATTTCTACGAGTTATTGTGCATTTGTATCACTAGCCCCGTGTAACACGGAGTTAAGGCATTTTTGTGTAGGTAAATGTATGACTATTTGGACCTAGTTACAGTATGAATAAACATTTCTTAGTGCGCAGAGCGATCGTTTTAAATAAAAACGGTCACAGTTCCATTCCTTAATGACGCCTAATTGTATCCCAGCGATGTCGAGCACTAGTGAATCTGACCCGTGTCTCAGTGTCTCAGTTCCTCAGTGCGTCAGTGCCTCAGTGTCTCAGTGTCGCAGTGTCGCAGTGTCGCAGTGTCGCAGTGTCTCAGTTCCTCAGTGCGTCAGTGCCTCAGTGTCTCAGCGCCTCAGTGCCTCAGTGTCTCAGTTCCTCAGTGCGTCAGTGCATCAGTGCCTCAGTGCCTCAGTGTCTCAGTGTCTCAGTGTCTCAGTGTCTCAGTGCCTCAGTGTCTCAGTGTCTCAGTGCCTCAGTGCCTCAGTGCCTCAGTGCCTCAGTGCGTCAGTGTCTCAGTGCGTCAGTGCGTCAGTGCCTCAGTGCCTCAGTGCCTCAGTGCCTCAGTGCGTCAGTGCCTCAGTGCGTCAGTGCCTCAGTGCCTCAGTGCGTCAGTGCCTCAGTGTCGCAGTGTCGCAGTGTCGCAGTGTCGCAGTGTCGCAGTGTCTCAGTTCCTCAGTGCGTCAGTGCCTCAGTGTCTCAGTGTCTCAGCGCCTCAGCGCCTCAGCGTCTCAGCGCCTCAGCGCCTCAGCGCCTCAGCGCCTCAGCGCCTCAGCGCGTCAGTGTCTCAGTGTCTCAGTGCCTCAGTGCCTCAGTGCCTCAGTGCCTCAGTGCCTCAGTGCCTCAGTGCCTCAGTGCCTCAGTGCCTCAGTGTCTCAGTGTCTCAGTGCCTCAGTGCCTCAGTGCCTCAGAGTCTCAGAGTCTCAGAGTCTCAGTGCCTCAGTGCCTCAGTCTCTCAGTGTCTCAGTGCCTCAGAGTCTCAGAGTCTCAGTGCCTCAGTGCCTCAGTGCCTCAGTGCCTCAGTCTCTCAGTGTCTCAGTGCCTCAGAGTCTCAGAGTCTCAGTGTCTCAGTGCCTCAGTGCCTCAGTGTCTCAGTGTCTCAGTGCCTCAGTGCCTCAGTGCCTCAGTGCCTCAGTGCCTCAGAGTCTCAGAGTCTCAGAGTCTCAGTGCCTCAGAGTCTCAGAGTCTCAGTGTCTCAGTGCCTCAGTGCCTCAGTGCCTCAGTGCCTCAGTGCCTCAGTGCCTCAGAGTCTCAGAGTCTCAGTGCCTCAGAGTCTCAGAGTCTCAGTGTCTCAGTGCCTCAGTGCCTCAGTGCCTCAGAGTCTCAGAGTCTCAGTGCCTCAGAGTCTCAGAGTCTCAGTGTCTCAGTGCCTCAGTGCCTCAGTGCCTCAGTGCCTCAGAGTCTCAGAGTCTCAGTGCCTCAGAGTCTCAGAGTCTCAGTGTCTCAGTGCCTCAGTGCCTCAGTGCCTCAGTGCCTCAGAGTCTCAGAGTCTCAGTGCCTCAGAGTCTCAGAGTCTCAGAGTCTCAGTGCCTCAGTGCCTCAGTGCCTCAGTGCCTCAGTGCCTCAGTGTCTCAGTGTCTCAGTGCCTCAGTGCCTCAGTGCCTCAGTGCCTCAGTGCCTCAGTGCCTCAGTGCCTCTGTGCCTCAGTGCCTCAGCGCCTCAGTGCCTCAGTGCCTCAGTGCCTCAGTGTCTCAGTGCCTCAGCGCCTCAGCGCCTCAGCGTCTCAGCGCCTCAGCGCCTCAGTGCCTCAGAGTCTCAGTGCCTCAGAGTCTCAGTGCCTCAGTGCCTCAGTGCCTCAGTGCCTCAGTGCCTCAGAGTCTCAGTGCCTCAGTGCCTCAGTGCCTCAGAGTCTCAGTGCCTCAGCGCCTCAGCGCCTCAGAGTCTCAGTGCCTCAGAGTCTCAGTGCCTCAGTGCCTCAGAGTCTCAGTGCCTCAGAGTCTCAGTGCCTCAGTGCCTCAGTGCCTCAGTGCCTCAGAGTCTCAGAGTCTCAGAGTCTCAGTGCCTCAGTGCCTCAGTGCCTCAGTGCCTCAGTGCCTCAGTGCCTCAGAGTCTCAGTGCCTCAGTGCCTCAGTGCCTCAGAGTCTCAGTGCCTCAGCGCCTCAGCGCCTCAGAGTCTCAGTGCCTCAGAGTCTCAGTGCCTCAGTGCCTCAGAGTCTCAGTGCCTCAGAGTCTCAGTGCCTCAGTGCCTCAGTGCCTCAGTGCCTCAGAGTCTCAGAGTCTCAGAGTCTCAGAGTCTCAGTGCCTCAGTGCCTCAGTGCCTCAGAGTCTCAGAGTCTCAGTGCCTCAGTGCCTCAGTGCCTCAGTGCCTCAGTGTCTCAGTGTCTCAGTGTCTCAGTGCCTCAGTGCCTCAGTGCCTCAGTGCCTCAGTGCCTCAGTGCCTCAGTGCCTCAGTGCCTCAGCGCCTCAGCGCCTCAGCGCCTCAGCGCCTCAGCGCCTCAGCGCCTCAGCGCCTCAGCGCCTCAGCGCCTCAGCGCCTCAGCGTCTCAGCGCCTCAGCGCCTCAGCGTCTCAGTGCCTCAGTGTCTCAGTGTCTCAGTGCCTCAGTGCCTCAGTGCCTCAGTGTCTCAGTGCCTCAGTGCCTCAGTGCCTCAGTGCCTCAGTGCCTCAGTGCCTCAGTGCCTCAGTGCCTCAGTGCCTCCGTGTCTCAGTGCCTCAGTGCCTCAGTGCCTCAGTGTCTCAGTGCCTCAGTGCCTCAGTGTCTCAGTGCCTCAGCGCCTCAGCGCCTCAGCGTCTCAGCGCCTCAGCGCCTCAGTGCCTCAGAGTCTCAGTGCCTCAGAGTCTCAGTGCCTCAGTGCCTCAGTGCCTCAGTGCCTCAGTGCCTCAGTGCCTCAGTGCCTCAGTGCCTCAGTGCCTCAGAGTCTCAGTGCCTCAGTGTCTCAGAGTCTCAGTGCCTCAGTGCCTCAGTGTCTCAGTGTCTCAGTGCCTCAGTGCCTCAGTGCCTCAGTGTCTCAGTGCCTCAGTGCCTCAGTGTCTCAGTGCCTCAGTGTCTCAGTGTCTCAGTGTCTCAGAGTCTCAGTGTCTCAGTGTCTCAGTGTCTCAGCGCCTCAGCGCCTCCGTGTCTCAGTGCCTCAGTGCCTCAGTGCCTCAGTGTCTCAGTGCCTCAGTGTCTCAGTGCCTCAGTGCCTCCGTGTCTCAGTGCCTCAGTGCCTCAGTGTCTCAGTGCCTCAGTGTCTCAGTGTCTCAGTGTCTCAGTGCCTCAGTGCCTCAGTGCCTCAGTGCCTCAGTGTCTCAGTGCCTCAGTGCCTCCGTGTCTCAGTGCCTCAGTGCCTCAGTGCCTCAGTGTCTCAGTGCCTCAGTGTCTCAGTGTCTCAGTGTCTCAGTGTCTCAGTGCCTCAGTGTCTCAGTGCCTCAGTGCGTCAGTGCCTCAGTGCCTCAGTGCCTCAGTGTCTCAGTGCCTCAGTGCCTCAGTGCCTCAGTGTCTCAGTGTCTCAGTGTCTCAGTGTCTCAGTGCCTCAGTGTCTCAGCGCCTCAGCGCCTCAGCGCCTCAGCGCCTCAGCGCCTCAGCGTCTCAGCGCCTCAGCGCCTCAGCGTCTCAGCGTCTCAGCGCCTCAGCGCCTCAGCGCCTCAGCGCCTCAGTGCCTCAGTGCGTCAGTGCCTCAGTGCCTCAGTGCGTCAGTGCCTCAGTGCCTCAGTGCCTCAGTGCCTCAGTGCCTCAGTGTCTCAGTGCCTCAGTGCCTCAGTGCCTCAGTGCCTCAGAGTCTCAGTGCCTCAGTGTCTCAGTGCCTCAGTGTCTCAGTGCCTCAGTGCCTCAGTGCCTCAGTGCCTCAGTGTCTCAGTGCCTCAGTGTCTCAGTGCCTCAGTGCCTCAGTGCCTCAGTGCCTCAGTGCCTCAGTGCCTCAGTGTCTCAGTGTCTCAGTGTCTCAGTGTCCCAGTGTCTCAGTGTCTCAGTGTCTCAGTGCCTCAGTGCCTCAGTGTCGCAGTGTCGCAGTGTCGCAGTGTCTCAGTTCCTCAGTGCGTCAGTGCCTCAGTGTCTCAGCGCCTCAGAGTCTCAGTGTCTCAGTGTCTCAGCGCCTCAGCGTCTCAGCGCCTCAGCGCCTCAGCGCCTCAGTGCCTCAGTGTCTCAGTTCCTCAGTGCGTCAGTGCCTCAGTGTCTCAGTGCCTCAGTGCCTCAGTGCCTCAGTGCCTCAGTGCGTCAGTGCCTCAGTGTCTCAGTGTCCCAGTGTCTCAGTGCCTCAGTGCCTCAGTGTCTCAGTTCCTCAGTGCGTCAGTGCCTCAGTGTCTCAGTGTCCCAGTGCCTCAGTGCCTCAGTGCCTCAGTGCCTCAGTGTCTCAGTGTCCCAGTGTCTCAGTGCCTCAGTGCCTCAGTGCCTCAGTGCCTCAGTGCGTCAGTGCCTCAGTGTCGCAGTGTCGCAGTGTCGCAGTGTCGCAGTGTCTCAGTTCCTCAGTGCGTCAGTGCCTCAGTGTCTCAGTGCCTCAGTGTCTCAGTGCCTCAGTGCCTCAGTGCCTCAGTGTCTCAGTGCCTCAGTGCCTCAGTGCCTCAGTGCCTCAGTGTCTCAGTGTCTCAGTGTCTCAGTGCCTCAGTGTCTCAGTGCCTCAGTGCCTCAGTGCCTCAGTGCCTCAGAGTCTCAGTGTCTCAGTGTCTCAGTGCCTCAGTGCCTCAGTGCCTCAGTGCCTCAGCGCCTCAGCGCCTCAGTGCCTCAGCGCCTCAGTGTCTCAGTGCCTCAGTGTCTCAGTGCCTCAGTGTCTCAGTGCCTCAGTGCCTCAGCGCCTCAGCGTCTCAGCGTCCCAGCGTCTCAGTGTCTCAGTGCCTCAGTGCCTCAGTGCCTCAGTGCGTCATGGCCTCAGTGCCTCAGTGTCGCAGTGTCGCAGTGTCGCAGTGTCGCAGTGTCGCAGTGTCTCAGTTCCTCAGTGCCTCAGTGTCTCAGTGCCTCAGTGCCTCAGTGCCTCAGAGTCTCAGTGTCTCAGTGCCTCAGTGTCTCAGTGCCTCAGTGCCTCAGTGCCTCAGTGCCTCAGTGCCTCAGTGCCTCAGCGCCTCAGCGCCTCAGCGCCTCAGCGCCTCAGCGCCTCAGCGCCTCAGCGCCTCAGCGCCTCAGCGCCTCAGCGTCTCAGCGTCTCAGTGTCTCAGTGTCTCAGTGCCTCAGTGCGTCAGTGTCTCAGTGTCTCAGTGTCTCAGTGCCTCAGTGCCTCAGTGCCTCAGTGCCTCAGTGCCTCAGTGTCTCAGTGTCTCAGTGTCTCAGTGCCTCAGTGCCTCAGTGCCTCAGTGCCTCAGTGTCTCAGTGTCTCAGTGCCTCAGTGCCTCAGTGCCTCAGTGCGTCAGTGTCTCAGTGTCTCAGTGTCTCAGTGCCTCAGTGCGTCAGTGTCTCAGTGTCTCAGTGCCTCAGTGCCTCAGTGTCTCAGTGTCTCAGTGCCTCAGTGCCTCAGTGTCTCAGTGCCTCAGTGCCTCAGTGCCTCAGTGCCTCAGTGCCTCAGAGTCTCAGAGCCTCAGTGCCTCAGTGTCTCAGTGCCTCAGTGCCTCAGTGCCTCAGAGTCTCAGTGTCTCAGTGTCTCAGTGCCTCAGTGCCTCAGTGCCTCAGTGCCTCAGTGCCTCAGTGTCTCAGTGCCTCAGTGCCTCAGTGCCTCAGAGTCTCAGTGTCTCAGTGCCTCAGTGCCTCAGTGCCTCAGTGCCTCAGTGCCTCAGTGCCTCAGTGCCTCAGTGCCTCAGTGCCTCAGTGCCTCAGTGCCTCTGTGCCTCAGTGTCTCAGTGCCTCAGTGCCTCAGTGCCTCAGTGTCTCAGCGCCTCAGCGCCTCAGTGCCTCAGTGCCTCAGTGCCTCAGTGCCTCAGTGTCTCAGTGCCTCAGTGCCTCAGTGCCTCAGAGTCTCAGTGTCTCAGTGCCTCAGTGCCTCAGTGCCTCAGTGCCTCAGTGCCTCAGTGCCTCAGTGTCTCAGTGTCTCCGTGCCTCAGTGCCTCCGTGTCTCCGTGTCTCAGTGCCTCAGTGCCTCAGTGCCTCAGTGCCTCAGTGTCTCAGTGCCTCAGTGCCTCAGTGCCTCAGAGTCTCAGTGTCTCAGTGTCTCAGTGCCTCAGTGCCTCAGTGCCTCAGTGCCTCAGTGTCTCAGTGTCTCAGTGCCTCAGTGCCTCAGTGTCTCAGTGTCTCAGTGCCTCAGTGCCTCAGTGTCTCAGTGCCTCAGTGCCTCAGTGCCTCAGTGCCTCAGAGTCTCAGAGCCTCAGTGCCTCAGTGTCTCAGTGCCTCAGTGCCTCAGTGCCTCAGAGTCTCAGTGTCTCAGTGTCTCAGTGCCTCAGTGCCTCAGTGCCTCAGTGCCTCAGTGCCTCAGTGCCTCAGTGCCTCAGTGTCTCCGTGTCTCCGTGCCTCAGTGCCTCCGTGTCTCCGTGTCTCAGTGCCTCAGTGCCTCAGTGCCTCAGTGCCTCAGTGTCTCAGTGTCTCAGTGTCTCAGTGTCTCAGTGCCTCAGTGCCTCAGTGCCTCAGTGCCTCAGTGCCTCAGTGCCTCAGTGCCTCAGTGTCTCAGTGCCTCAGTGCCTCAGTGCCTCAGTGCCTCAGCGCCTCAGCGCCTCAGTGCCTCAGTGTCTCAGTGCCTCAGTGCCTCAGTGCCTCAGTGTCTCAGTGCCTCAGTGCCTCAGAGTCTCAGTGCCTCAGTGCCTCAGTGCCTCAGTGTCTCAGTGCCTCAGTGCCTCAGTGCCTCAGTGCCTCAGTGCCTCAGTGCCTCAGTGCCTCAGTGCCTCAGTGCCTCAGTGCCTCAGTGCGTCAGTGTCTCAGTGTCTCAGTGTCTCAGTGCCTCAGTGCCTCAGTGTCTCAGTGTCTCAGTGCCTCAGTGCCTCAGTGTCTCAGTGTCTCAGAGTCTCAGTGCCTCAGTGTCTCAGTGTCTCAGTGTCTCAGTGTCTCAGTGCCTCAGTGCCTCAGTGTCTCAGTGTCTCAGAGTCTCAGTGCCTCAGTGTCTCAGTGTCTCAGTGTCTCAGTGCCTCAGTGCCTCAGTGTCTCAGTGTCTCAGTGCCTCAGTGCCTCAGTGTCTCAGAGTCTCAGTGCCTCAGTGCCTCAGTGCCTCAGTGTCTCAGTGTCTCAGTGTCTCAGTGCCTCAGTGCCTCAGTGCCTCAGAGTCTCAGTGCCTCAGTGCCTCAGTGTCTCAGTGTCTCAGTGTCTCAGTGCCTCAGTGCCTCAGTGTCTCAGTGTCTCAGTGCCTCAGTGCCTCAGTGCCTCAGTGCCTCAGTGTCTCAGTGCCTCAGTGCCTCAGAGTCTCAGTGCCTCAGTGTCTCAGTGTCTCAGTGCCTCAGTGCCTCAGTGCCTCAGTGCCTCAGTGCCTCAGTGCCTCAGTGTCTCAGTGCCTCAGTGCGTCAGTGTCTCAGTGTCTCAGTGCCTCAGTGCCTCAGTGTCTCAGTGTCTCAGTGCCTCAGTGCCTCAGTGTCTCAGTGTCTCAGAGTCTCAGTGCCTCAGTGTCTCAGTGTCTCAGTGTCTCAGTGTCTCAGTGCCTCAGTGCCTCAGTGCCTCAGTGCCTCAGTGTCTCAGTGTCTCAGTGCCTCAGTGCCTCAGTGTCTCAGAGTCTCAGTGCCTCAGTGCCTCAGTGCCTCAGTGTCTCAGTGTCTCAGTGCCTCAGTGCCTCAGTGTCTCAGTGCCTCAGAGTCTCAGAGTCTCAGTGCCTCAGTGCCTCAGTGTCTCAGTGTCTCAGTGCCTCAGTGTCTCAGAGTCTCAGTGCCTCAGTGCCTCAGTGCCTCAGTGTCTCAGTGTCTCAGTGCCTCAGTGCCTCAGTGTCTCAGTGCCTCAGAGTCTCAGAGTCTCAGTGTCTCAGTGTCTCAGTGCCTCAGAGTCTCAGTGTCTCAGTGTCTCAGTGTCTCAGTGCCTCAGCGCCTCAGCGTCTCAGCGTCTCAGTGCCTCAGTGCCTCAGTGTCTCAGAGTCTCAGTGCCTCAGTGCCTCAGTGCCTCAGTGTCTCAGTGTCTCAGTGTCTCAGTGCCTCAGTGCCTCAGTGCCTCAGTGCCTCAGTGCCTCAGTGCCTCAGTGTCTCAGTGTCTCCGTGCCTCAGTGCCTCCGTGTCTCAGTGTCTCAGTGCCTCAGTGCCTCAGTGCCTCAGTGTCTCAGTGCCTCAGTGCCTCAGTGCCTCAGTGTCTCAGTGCCTCAGTGCCTCAGTGTCTCAGTGTCTCAGTGTCTCAGTGCCTCAGTGCCTCAGTGTCTCAGTGCCTCAGTGCCTCAGTGCCTCAGTGTCTCAGTGCCTCAGTGCCTCAGTGCCTCAGTGCCTCAGTGTCTCAGTGTCTCAGTGTCTCAGTGCCTCAGTGCCTCAGAGTCTCAGTGCCTCAGAGTCTCAGTGCCTCAGTGCCTCAGTGTCTCAGTGCCTCAGTGCCTCAGTGTCTCAGTGCCTCAGTGCCTCAGTGCCTCAGAGTCTCAGTGCCTCAGTGCCTCAGTGCCTCAGTGTCTCAGTGCCTCAGTGCCTCCGTGTCTCCGTGTCTCAGTGTCTCAGTGCCTCAGTGCCTCAGTGCCTCAGTGTCTCAGTGCCTCAGTGCCTCAGTGCCTCAGTGTCTCAGTGCCTCAGTGCCTCAGAGTCTCAGTGCCTCAGTGCCTCAGTGCCTCAGTGCCTCAGTGCCTCAGTGCCTCAGTGTCTCAGTGTCTCAGTGCCTCAGTGCCTCCGTGTCTCAGTGTCTCAGTGCCTCAGTGCCTCAGTGCCTCAGTGCCTCAGTGTCTCAGTGCCTCAGTGCCTCAGTGCCTCAGTGCCTCAGTGCCTCAGTGTCTCAGTGCCTCAGTGCCTCAGTGCCTCAGTGCCTCAGTGCCTCAGTGCCTCAGTGCCTCAGTGCCTCAGTGTCTCAGTGTCTCAGTGTCTCAGTGCCTCAGTGCCTCAGTGCCTCAGTGCCTCAGTGCCTCAGAGTCTCCGTGTCTCCGTGTCTCCGTGTCTCCGTGTCTCAGTGTCTCAGTGTCTTCCTTCCTGCTCCTTCCAGCAAACCCCGTGTGGTTTGTATAGCGGCAGCGTGGGGGGATTGTTCCAGCACGGACACAAGGGTTGTGAATGAAAAACCAAATACAAATCCCACGTTGTGAGTAGAGACGGGGGATTCCTCCCACATCCCTTTCCCAAATGTTCTCGCATTTTCCCCCCAAAATCCGTCATGCGGTGTAAAATCTGCAAACCAATTTATTCCGTTTTTAATCCAACGCCGGGTCTCTCAGCTAGTACTTTAATAATCCGCAAACCGCGAATCGCCCTTTTTGAGATGGAAACGCTGAAATCCACAGACCAACGGAACCGGCCGATCCGCTGCGGATCCAGATTTGCCCCCACACGTTCCCCTCTCTAGTTATAAGCCCATTCACATGTCTCAGAGCGGCACGTTCACATGTCTCAGAGCGGCCTGGAAACGTGTCTCAGAGCGGCACATTCACATGTCTCAGAGCGGCCCATTCACATGTCTCAGAGCGGCCTGCGGCACATTCACATGTCTCAGAGCGGCCTGCGGCCCATTCACATGTCTCAGAGCGGCCTGCGGCACATTCACATGTCTCAGAGCGGCCTGCGGCCCATTCACATGTCTCAGAGCGGCCTGCGGCCCATTCACATGTCTCAGAGCGGCCTGCGGCACATTCACATGTCTCAGAGCGGCCTGCGGCACATTCACATGTCTCAGAGCGGCACATTCACATGTCTCAGAGCGGCCTGCGGCCCATTCACATGTCTCAGAGCGGCCTGCGGCACATTCACATGTCTCAGAGCGGCCTGCGGCACATTCACATGTCTCAGAGCGGCACATTCACATGTCTCAGAGCGGCCTGCGGCCCATTCACATGTCTCAGAGCGGCCTGCGGCACATTCACATGTCTCAGAGCGGCCTGCGGCACATTCACATGTCTCAGAGCGGCCTGCGGCCCATTCACATGTCTCAGAGCGGCACGTTCACATGTCTCAGAGCGGCCTGCGGCACATTCACATGTCTCAGAGCGGCACGTTCACATGTCTCAGAGCGGCCTGCGGCACATTCACATGTCTCAGAGCGGCCTGCGGCACATTCACATGTCTCAGAGCGGCCTGCGGCACATTCACATGTCTCAGAGCGGCCTGCGGCACATTCACATGTCTCAGAGCGGCACATTCACATGTCTCAGAGCGGTACATTCACATGTCTCAGAGCGGCATATTCACATGTCTCAGAGCGGCCTGCGGCACATTCACATGTCTCAGAGCGGCCTGCGGCCCATTCACATGTCTCAGAGCGGCCTGCGGCACATTCACATGTCTCAGAGCGGCCTGCGGCACGTTCACATGTCTCAGAGCGGCCTGCGGCACATTCACATGTCTCAGAGCGGCCTGCGGCACATTCACATGTCTCAGAGCGGCCTGCGGCACATTCACATGTCTCAGAGCGGCCTGCGGCACATTCACATGTCTCAGAGCGGCCTGCGGCACATTCACATGTCTCAGAGCGGCCTGCGGCACATTCACATGTCTCAGAGCGGCCTGCGGCACATTCACATGTCTCAGAGCGGCCTGCGGCCCATTCACATGTCTCAGAGCGGCCTGCGGCCCATTCACATGTCTCAGAGCGGCACATTCACATGTCTCAGAGCGGCCTGCGGCCCATTCACATGTCTCAGAGCGGCCTGCGGCCCATTCACATGTCTCAGAGCGGCCTGCGGCACATTCACATGTCTCAGAGCGGCACATTCACATGTCTCAGAGCGGCCTGCGGCCCATTCACATGTCTCAGAGCGGCCTGCGGCACATTCACATGTCTCAGAGCGGCCTGCGGCACATTCACATGTCTCAGAGCGGCCTGCGGCACATTCACATGTCTCAGAGCGGCCTGCGGCACATTCACATGTCTCAGAGCGGCCTGCGGCACATTCACATGTCTCAGAGCGGCCTGCGGCACATTCACATGTCTCAGAGCGGCCTGCGGCACATTCACATGTCTCAGAGCGGCCTGCGGCACATTCACGTGTCTCAGAGCGGCCTGCGGCCCATTCACATGTCTCAGAGCGGCCTGCGGCCCATTCACATGTCTCAGAGCGGCCTGCGGCACGTTCACATGTCTCAGAGCGGCCTGCGGCCCATTCACATGTCTCAGAGCGGCCTGCGGCCCATTCACATGTCTCAGAGCGGCCTGCGGCACATTCACATGTCTCAGAGCGGCCTGCGGCACATTCACATGTCTCAGAGTGGCCTGCGGCACATTCACATGTCTCAGAGCGGCCTGCGGCACATTCACATGTCTCAGAGCGGCCTGCGGCACATTCACATGTCTCAGAGCGGCCTGCGGCACATTCACATGTCTCAGAGCGGCCGAGGCACATTCACATGTCTCAGAGCGGCCTGCGGCCCATTCACATGTCTCAGAGCGGCCTGCGGCACATTCACATGTCTCAGAGCGGCCTGCGGCACATTCACATGTCTCAGAGCGGCCTGTGGCACATTCACATGTCTCAGAGCGGCACATTCACATGTCTCAGAGCGGCCTGCGGCCCATTCACATGTCTCAGAGCGGCCTGCGGCCCATTCACATGTCTCAGAGCGGCCTGCGGCACATTCACATGTCTCAGAGCGGCCTGCGGCCCATTCACATGTCTCAGAACGGCCTGTGGCACATTCACATGTCTCAGAGTGGCCTGCGGCACATTCACATGTCTCAGAGCGGCCTGCGGCCCATTCACATGTCTCAGAGCGGCCTGCGGCACATTCACATGTCTCAGAGCGGCCTGCGGCACATTCACATGTCTCAGAGCGGCCTGCGGCACATTCACATGTCTCAGAGCGGCCTGCGGCACATTCACATGTCTCAGAGCGGCACATTCACATGTCTCAGAGCGGCCAGCGGCCCATTCACATGTCTCAGAGCGGCACGTTCACATGTCTCAGAGCGGCCTGCGGCACATTCACATGTCTCAGAGCGGCCTGCGGCACATTCACATGTCTCAGAGCGGCACATTCACATGTCTCAGAGCGGCCTGCGGCCCATTCACATGTCTCAGAGCGGCACGTTCACATGTCTCAGAGCGGCCTGGAAACGTGTCTCAGAGCGGCACATTCACATGTCTCAGAGCGGCCCATTCACATGTCTCAGAGCGGCCTGCGGCACATTCACATGTCTCAGAGCGGCCTGCGGCCCATTCACATGTCTCAGAGCGGCCTGCGGCACATTCACATGTCTCAGAGCGGCCTGCGGCACATTCACATGTCTCAGAGCGGCCTGCGGCACATTCACATGTCTCAGAGCGGCCTGCGGCACATTCACATGTCTCAGAGCGGCACATTCACATGTCTCAGAGCGGCCTGCGGCCCATTCACATGTCTCAGAGCGGCACGTTCACATGTCTCAGAGCGGCCTGCGGCACATTCACATGTCTCAGAGCGGCCTGCGGCACATTCACATGTCTCAGAGCGGCACATTCACATGTCTCAGAGCGGCCTGCGACCCATTCACATGTCTCAGAGCGGCACGTTCACATGTCTCAGAGCGGCCTGGAAACGTGTCTCAGAGCGGCACATTCACATGTCTCAGAGCGGCCCATTCACATGTCTCAGAGCGGCCTGCGGCACATTCACATGTCTCAGAGCGGCCTGCGGCACATTCACATGTCTCAGAGCGGCACATTCACATGTCTCAGAGCGGCCTGCGGCCCATTCACATGTCTCAGAGCGGCCTGCGGCACATTCACATGTCTCAGAGCGGCCTGCGGCACATTCACATGTCTCAGAGCGACACATTCACATGTCTCAGAGCGGCCTGCGGCCCATTCACATGTCTCAGAGCGGCCTGCGGCACATTCACATGTCTCAGAGCGGCCTGCGGCACATTCACATGTCTCAGAGCGGCCTGCGGCCCATTCACATGTCTCAGAGTGGCACGTTCACATGTCTCAGAGCGGCCTGCGGCACATTCACATGTCTCAGAGCGGCACGTTCACATGTCTCAGAGCGGCCTGCGGCACATTCACATGTCTCAGAGCGGCCTGCGGCACATTCACATGTCTCAGAGCGGCCTGCGGCACATTCACATGTCTCAGAGCGGCCTGCGGCCCATTCACATGTCTCAGAGCGGCCTGCGGCACATTCACATGTCTCAGAGCGGCACATTCACATGTCTCAGAGCGGCACATTCACATGTCTCAGAGCGGCACATTCACATGTCTCAGAGCGGCCTGCGGCACATTCACATGTCTCAGAGCGGCCTGCGGCACATTCACATGTCTCAGAGCGGCCTGCGGCACATTCACATGTCTCAGAGCGGCCTGCGGCACGTTCACATGTCTCAGAGCGGCCTGCGGCACGTTCACATGTCTCAGAGCGGCCTGCGGCACATTCACATGTCTCAGAGCGGCCTGCGGCACATTCACATGTCTCAGAGCGGCCTGCGGCACATTCACATGTCTCAGAGCGGCCTGCGGCACATTCACATGTCTCAGAGCGGCCTGCGGCACATTCACATGTCTCAGAGCGGCCTGCGGCCCATTCACATGTCTCAGAGCGGCCTGCGGCCCATTCACATGTCTCAGAGCGGCACATTCACATGTCTCAGAGCGGCCTGCGGCCCATTCACATGTCTCAGAGCGGCCTGCGGCACATTCACATGTCTCAGAGCGGCACATTCACATGTCTCAGAGCGGCCTGCGGCCCATTCACATGTCTCAGAGCGGCCTGCGGCACATTCACATGTCTCAGAGCGGCCTGCGGCACATTCACATGTCTCAGAGCGGCCTGCGGCACATTCACATGTCTCAGAGCGGCCTGCGGCACATTCACATGTCTCAGAGCGGCCTGCGGCACATTCACATGTCTCAGAGCGGCCTGCGGCACATTCACATGTCTCACAGCGGCCTGCGGCACATTCACATGTCTCAGAGCGGCCTGCGGCACATTCACGTGTCTCAGAGCGGCCTGCGGCCCATTCACATGTCTCAGAGCGGCCTGCGGCCCATTCACATGTCTCAGAGCGGCCTGCGGCACGTTCACATGTCTCAGAGCGGCCTGCGGCCCATTCACATGTCTCAGAGCGGCCTGCGGCCCATTCACATGTCTCAGAGCGGCCTGCGGCACATTGACATGTCTCAGAGCGGCCTGCGGCACATTCACATGTCTCAGAGCGGCCTGCGGCACATTCACATGTCTCAGAGCGGCCTGCGGCACATTCACATGTCTCAGAGCGGCCTGCGGCACATTCACATGTCTCAGAGCGGCCTGCGGCACATTCACATGTCTCAGAGCGGCCTGCGGCACATTCACATGTCTCAGAGCGGCCTGCGGCACATTCACATGTCTCAGAGCGGCCTGCGGCACATTCACATGTCTCAGAGCGGCCTGCGGCACATTCACATGTCTCAGAGCGGCCTGCGGCCCATTCACATGTCTCAGAGCGGCCTGCGGCACATTCACATGTCTCAGAGCGGCCTGCGGCACATTCACATGTCTCAGAGCAACCTGCGGCACATTCACATGTCTCAGAGCGGCCTGTGGCACATTCACATGTCTCAGAGCGGCACATTCACATGTCTCAGAGCGGCCTGCGGCCCATTCACATGTCTCAGAGCGGCCTGCGGCACATTCACATGTCTCAGAGCGGCCTGCGGCACATTCACATGTCTCAGAGCGGCCTGCGGCACATTCACATGTCTCAGAGCGGCCTGCGGCCCATTCACATGTCTCAGAATGGCCTGCGGCACAATCACATGTCTCAGAGCGGCCTGCGGCACATTCACATGTCTCAGAGCGGCCTGCGGCCCATTCACATGTCTCAGAGCGGCCTGCGGCACATTCACATGTCTCAGAGCGGCCTGCGGCACATTCACATGTCTCAGAGCGGCCTGCGGCACATTCACATGTCTCAGAGCGGCCTGTGGCACATTCACATGTCTCAGAGCGGCACATTCACATGTCTCAGAGCGGCCTGCGGCCCATTCACATGTCTCAGAGCGGCCTGCGGCCCATTCACATGTCTCAGAGCGGCCTGCGGCACATTCACATGTCTCAGAGCGGCCTGCGGCACATTCACATGTCTCAGAGCGGCCTGCGGCCCATTCACATGTCTCAGAACGGCCTGCGGCACATTCACATGTCTCAGAGCGGCCTGCGGCACATTCACATGTCTCAGAGCGGCCTGCGGCACATTCACATGTCTCAGAGCGGCCTGCGGCACATTCACATGTCTCAGAGCGGCCTGCGGCACATTCACATGTCTCAGAGCGGCCTGCGGCACATTCACATGTCTCAGAGCGGCCTGCGGCACATTCACATGTCTCAGAGCGGCACATTCACATGTCTCAGAGCGGCCTGCGGCCCATTCACATGTGTCAGAGCGGCCTGCAGCACATTCACATGTCTCAGAGCGGCCTGCGGCACATTCACATGTCTCAGAGCGGCCTGCGGCACATTCACATGTCTCAGAGCGGCCTGCGGCACATTCACATGTCTCAGAGCGGCCTGCGGCACATTCACATGTCTCAGAGCGGCCTGCGGCCCATTCACATGTCTCAGAGCGGCCTGCGGCCCATTCACATGTCTCAGAGCGGCACGTTCACATGTCTCAGAGCGGCCTGCGGCACATTCACATGTCTCAGAGCGGCACGTTCACATGTCTCAGAGCGGCCTGCGGCACATTCACATGTCTCAGAGCGGCCTGCGGCACATTCACATGTCTCAGAGCGGCACGTTCACATGTCTCAGAGCGGTCTGCGGCACATTCACATGTCTCAGAGCGGCACATTCACATGTCTCAGAGCGGCCTGCGGCCCATTCACATGTCTCAGAGCGGCCTGCGGCACATTCACATGTCTCAGAGCGGCACATTCACATGTCTCAGAGCGGCCTGCGGCACATTCACGTGTCTCAGAGCGGCCTGCGGCCCATTCACATGTCTCAGAGCGGCCTGCGGCCCATTCACATGTCTCAGAGCGGCCTGCGGCACATTCACATGTCTCAGAGCGGCCTGCGGCACATTCACATGTCTCAGAGCGGCCTGCGGCACATTCACATGTCTCAGAGCGGCCTGCGGCACGTTCACATGTCTCAGAGCGGCCTGCGGCACATTCACATGTCTCAGAGCGGCACATTCACATGTCTCAGAGCGGCCTGCGGCCCATTCACATGTCTCAGAGCGGCCTGCGGCACATTCACATGTCTCAGAGCGGCACATTCACATGTCTCAGAGCGGCCTGCGGCACATTCACGTGTCTCAGAGCGGCCTGCGGCCCATTCACATGTCTCAGAGCGGCCTGCGGCCCATTCACATGTCTCAGAGCGGCCTGCGGCACGTTCACATGTCTCAGAGCGGCCTGCGGCCCATTCACATGTCTCAGAGCGGCCTGCGGCCCATTCACATGTCTCAGAGCGGCCTGCGGCCCATTCACATGTCTCAGAGCGGCCTGCGGCCCATTCACATGTCTCAGAGCGGCCTGCGGCCCATTCACATGTCTCAGAGCGGCCTGCGGCACATTCACATGTCTCAGAGCGGCCTGCGGCACATTCACATGTCTCAGAGCGGCCTGCGGCACATTCACATGTCTCAGAGCGGCCTGCGGCACATTCACATGTCTCAGAGCGGCCTGCGGCCCATTCACATGTCTCAGAGCGGCCTGCGGCCCATTCACATGTCTCAGAGCGGCCTGCGGCCCATTCACATGTCTCAGAGCGGCCTGCGGCACATTCACATGTCTCAGAGCGGCCTGCGGCCCATTCACATGTCTCAGAGCGGCCTGCGGCACATTCACATGTCTCAGAGCGGCCTGCGGCACATTCACATGTCTCAGAGCGGCCTGCGGCCCATTCACATGTCTCAGAGCGGCCTGCGGCACATTCACATGTCTCAGAGCGGCCTGCGGCCCATTCACATGTCTCAGAGCGGCACATTCACATGTCTCAGAGCGGCCTGCGGCACATTCACATGTCTCAGAGCGGCTTGCGGGACATTCACATGTCTCAGAGCGGCCTGCGGCACATTCACATGTCTCAGAGCGGCCTGCGGCACATTCACATGTCTCAGAGCGGCCTGCGGCCCATTCACATGTCTCAGAGCGGCCTGCGGCACATTCACATGTCTCAGAGCGGCCTGCGGCACATTCACATGTCTCAGAGCGGCCTGCGGCCCATTCACATGTCTCAGAGCGGCCTGCGGCCCATTCACATGTCTCAGAGCGGCCTGCGGCCCATTCACATGTCTCAGAGCGGCCTGCGGCACATTCACATGTCTCAGAGCGGCCTGCGGCACGTTCACATGTCTCAGAGCGGCCTGCGGCCCATTCACATGTCTCAGAGCGGCCTGCAGCACATTCACATGTCTCAGAGCGGCCTGCGGCACATTCACATGTCTCAGAGCGGCCTGCGGCACGTTCACATGTCTCAGAGCGGCCTGTGGCACGTTCACATGTCTCAGAGCGGCCTGCGGCACATTCACATGTCTCAGAGCGGCCTGCGGCCCATTCACATGTCTCAGAGCGGCCTGCGGCCCATTCACATGGCTCAGAGCGGCCTGCGGCACATTCACATGTCTCAGAGCGGCCTGCGGCACATTCACATGTCTCAGAGCGGCCTGCGGCACATTCACATGTCTCAGAGCGGCCTGCTGCACATTCACATGTCTCAGAGCGGCCTGCGGCCCATTCACATGTCTCAGAGCGGCCTGCGGCACATTCACATGTCTCAGAGCGGCCTGCGGCACGTTCACATGTCTCAGAGCGGCCTGCGGCACATTCACATGTCTCAGAGCGGCCTGCGGCACATTCACATGTCTCAGAGCGGCACATTCACATGTCTCAGAGCGGCCTGCGGCACGTTCACATGTCTCAGAGCGGCCTGCGGCACATTCACATGTCTCAGAGCGGCCTGCGGCACATTCACATGTCTCAGAGCGGCCTGCGGCACATTCACATGTCTCAGAGCGGCCTGCGGCACATTCACATGTCTCAGAGCGGCCTGCGGCACATTCACATGTCTCAGAGCGGCCTGCGGCACATTCACATGTCTCAGAGCGGCCTGCGGCCCATTCACATGTCTCAGAGCGGCCTGCGGCACATTCACATGTCTCAGAGCGGCCTGCGGCACATTCACATGTCTCAGAGCGGCCTGCGGCACATTCACATGTCTCAGAGCGGCACATTCACATGTCTCAGAGCGGCCTGCGGCACATTCACATGTCTCAGAGCGGCACATTCACATGTCTCAGAGCGGCCTGCGGCCCATTCACATGTCTCAGAGTGGCCTGCGGCCCATTCACATGTCTCAGAGCGGCAGCGGCACATTCACATGTCTCAGAGCGGCCTGCGGCCCATTCACATGTCTCAGAGCGGCCTGCGGCACATTCACATGTCTCAGAGCGGCACATTCACATGTCTCAGAGCGGCCTGCGGCACATTCACATGTCTCAGAGCGGCCTGCGGCACATTCACATGTCTCAGAGCGGCCTGCGGCACATTCACATGTCTCAGAGCGGCCTGCGGCCCATTCACATGTCTCAGAGCGGCCTGCGGCACATTCACATGTCTCAGAGCGGCCTGCGGCACATTCACATGTCTCAGAGCGGCCTGCGGCACATTCACATGTCTCAGAGCGGCCTGCGGCACATTCACATGTCTCAGAGCGGCCTGCGGCACATTCACATGTCTCAGAGCGGCCTGCGGCACATTCACATGTCTCAGAGCGGCCTGCGGCACATTCACATGTCTCAGAGCGGCACATTCACATGTCTCAGAGCGGCCTGCGGCACATTCACATGTCTCAGAGCGGCCTGCGGCCCATTCACATGTCTCAGAGCGGCCTGCGGCACATTCACATGTCTCAGAGCGGCCTGCAGCACATTCACATGTCTCAGAGCGGCCTGCGGCACATTCACATGTCTCAGAGCGGCCTGCGGCACATTCACATGTCTCAGAGCGGCCTGCGGCACATTCACATGTCTCAGAGCGGCCTGCGGCACATTCACATGTCTCAGAGCGGCCTGCGGCCCATTCACATGTCTCAGAGCGGCCTGCGGCCCATTCACATGTCTCAGAGCGGCCTGCGGCCTATTCACATGTCTCAGAGCAGCCTGTGGCACATTCACATGTCTCAGAGCGGCCTGCGGCACATTCACATGTCTCAGAGCGGCCTGCGGCACATTCACATGTCTCAGAGCAGCCTGCGGCACATTCACATGTCTCAGAGCGGCCTGCGGCCCATTCACATGTCTCAGAGCGGCCTGCGGCACATTCACATGTCTCAGAGCGGCCTGCGGCCCATTCACATGTCTCAGAGCGGCCTGCGGCACATTCACATGTCTCAGAGCGGCCTGCGGCACGTTCACATGTCTCAGAGCGGCCTGCGGCACATTCACATGTCTCAGAGCGGCCTGCGGCACATTCACATGTCTCAGAGCGGCACATTCACATGTCTCAGAGCGGCCTGCGGCACGTTCACATGTCTCAGAGCGGCCTGCGGCACATTCACATGTCTCAGAGCGGCCTGCGGCACATTCACATGTCTCAGAGCGGCCTGCGGCACATTCACATGTCTCAGAGCGGCCTGCGGCACATTCACATGTCTCAGAGCGGCCTGCGGCACATTCACATGTCTCAGAGCGGCCTGCGGCACATTCACATGTCTCAGAGCGGCCTGCGGCCCATTCACATGTCTCAGAGCGGCCTGCGGCACATTCACATGTCTCAGAGCGGCCTGCGGCACATTCACATGTCTCAGAGCGGCCTGCGGCACATTCACATGTCTCAGAGCGGCACATTCACATGTCTCAGAGCGGCCTGCGGCACATTCACATGTCTCAGAGCGGCACATTCACATGTCTCAGAGCGGCCTGCGGCCCATTCACATGTCTCAGAGTGGCCTGCGGCCCATTCACATGTCTCAGAGCGGCAGCGGCACATTCACATGTCTCAGAGCGGCCTGCGGCCCATTCACATGTCTCAGAGCGGCCTGCGGCACATTCACATGTCTCAGAGCGGCACATTCACATGTCTCAGAGCGGCCTGCGGCACATTCACATGTCTCAGAGCGGCCTGCGGCACATTCACATGTCTCAGAGCGGCCTGCGGCACATTCACATGTCTCAGAGCGGCCTGCGGCCCATTCACATGTCTCAGAGCGGCCTGCGGCACATTCACATGTCTCAGAGCGGCCTGCGGCACATTCACATGTCTCAGAGCGGCCTGCGGCACATTCACATGTCTCAGAGCGGCCTGCGGCACATTCACATGTCTCAGAGCGGCCTGCGGCACATTCACATGTCTCAGAGCGGCCTGCGGCACATTCACATGTCTCAGAGCGGCCTGCGGCACATTCACATGTCTCAGAGCGGCACATTCACATGTCTCAGAGCGGCCTGCGGCACATTCACATGTCTCAGAGCGGCCTGCGGCCCATTCACATGTCTCAGAGCGGCCTGCGGCACATTCACATGTCTCAGAGCGGCCTGCAGCACATTCACATGTCTCAGAGCGGCCTGCGGCACATTCACATGTCTCAGAGCGGCCTGCGGCACATTCACATGTCTCAGAGCGGCCTGCGGCACATTCACATGTCTCAGAGCGGCCTGCGGCACATTCACATGTCTCAGAGCGGCCTGCGGCCCATTCACATGTCTCAGAGCGGCCTGCGGCCCATTCACATGTCTCAGAGCGGCCTGCGGCCTATTCACATGTCTCAGAGCAGCCTGTGGCACATTCACATGTCTCAGAGCGGCCTGCGGCACATTCACATGTCTCAGAGCGGCCTGCGGCACATTCACATGTCTCAGAGCAGCCTGCGGCACATTCACATGTCTCAGAGCGGCCTGCGGCCCATTCACATGTCTCAGAGCGGCCTGCGGCACATTCACATGTCTCAGAGCGGCCTGCGGCCCATTCACATGTCTCAGAGCGGCACATTCACATGTCTCAGAGCGGCCTGCGGCCCATTCACATGTCTCAGAGCGGCCTGCGGCACATTCACATGTCTCAGAGCGGCCTGCGGCCCATTCACATGTCTCAGAGCGGCCTGCGGCCCATTCACATGTCTCAGAGCGGCCTGCGGCACATTCACATGTCTCAGAGCGGCCTGCGGCACATTCACATGTCTCAGAGCGGCCTGCGGCACATTCACATGTCTCAGAGCGGCCTGCGGCACATTCACATGTCTCAGAGCGGCCTGCGGCCTGGAAACTGTATCTGTATTTTGTCCCACAGAATGGGTTTGTGTTCTGGTTACAAGAAGATACATTGCTCTATCTCGTGCTTTTTATATTGGGTGTTTTTATTGTATTTATTATCTGGTTCAATCTATGGTTCTAAAGTGTTTGCAATCGAAATATTTGGATTCTGGGTGCTCTTTTTTAACTTTTTTATGTCTGCAGCACTGCCTTTCCCCATTATCTCTTAGAATTCAATGCTTCCTCTGCAGCCAGGGATTCTGGGAAATTACATGCAAATGAGCAAACAGTGTCACCGTTTGCTTCTAATCCATTATAACATGGACCCCTATAAGATTTTGCCTGCCGCATTACACAGCTTTTTCAGCACAGCATGGGTTAAAGAAGTGCAGAGCCAGTAACCTACTCATAGACAGCTTTTTCACCTTTTACATCTATTAAGTGTGTGGTTGTACTGGCTCTATAGACAGAGGATAAGACACACTCAATATCAAGGGTAATAGAGGTGGGGTACTTAGCTGCCGGTGCGCTGGTCCTGGGGAGCTCCTGTAGTCCCAAATGTTCCAGTACAAAGAAGAAGAAGCAGGCACACGGTCTTACTCAAAAGGAGGTTTAATATGCCATAAAATCCAACATTTCAGCAGTCCAATACTGCCTTTCTCAAGGTGAAGGTGTTTGTGGTTGTACTGGCTCTACAATGAGTGAAAAGGAGGAATCGGTAGAATTATCTTCTGCACCTTTGTTCTTATCTTACCGTTCACTTACATTCTTCTCTCTATCAGTTCTGCAGAACGACAGCCTGGAGCACCGTGTCAGTGATACATCATCCCACACGGAGCAGAACCAGAGCGCTGACTCAGCAACAAGAAGGTTTACTCCCTGTGCAGCGAGCGGCGATGCAGGTGCAAAGTGTGTGCGGGGCGTGATAGTCACTCACGGGCCGGTGTTCGTAGCAAACAATTAAAAGGAATCACACTCACAATGGATAATGCAGAACAACAGGCTCAATCACATCCAGGGAAGAGTAATGTGATTAGTGTCAGTAATTGTACACACAAATATGTACAATACATTATTCAGTTTTAAGTAAATAAACGTGGCAGAAAGAGCATTGATCCAGCTCCCTTCCTAATAAATTCATAATCACTATATGAAACTTCTTGCTGATCCAACCAAAAACATGATGGAGTTTCCCATCAAGAATAGTCCTAAATGTGGTGTGTGTACAGTGTGTGTGTGTGTGTGTGTGTGTGTGTGTGTGTGTGTGTGTGTGTGTGTGTGTGTGTGTGTGTGTGTGTGTGTGTGTGTGTGTGTGTGTGTGTGTACAGTATATGTGTGTGTGTACAGTATGTGTGTGTGTACAGTATGTGTGTGCATGCGAGTGTACAGTATGTGTGTGTGTGTACAGTATGTGTGTGTACAGTATGTGTGTGTGTACAGTATGTGTGTGTACAGTATGTGTGTGTGCGTACAGTATGTGTGTGTACAGTATGTGTGTGTACAGTATGTGTGTGTGTACAGTATATGTGTGTGTGTACAGTATGTGTGTGTGTGTACAGTATGTGTGTGTACAGTATGTGTGGGTGTGTGTGTGTGTACAGTATGTGTGTCTGCGTGTGTGTGTGTGTACAGTATGTGTGTGTACAGTATGTGTGTGTGTGTACAGTATGTGTGTGTGTGTGTGTGTGTACAGTATGTGTGTGTGTGTGTGTGTGTACAGTATGTGTGTGTGTACAGTGTGTGTGTGTACAGTATGTGTGTGTGTACAGTATGTGTGTGTACAGTATGTGTGTACAGTATATATATGTGTGTGTGTGTGTGTGTACAGTATGTGTGTGATTACAGTATGTGTGGGTGTGTGTACAGTATGTGTGTGTGCGTGTGTGTGTGTGTGTACAGTATGTGTGTGTGTACAGTATGTGTGTGTACAGTATGTGTATGTGTGTACAGTATGTGTGTGTGTGTACAGTATGTGTGTGTGTGTACAGTATGTGTGTGTGTGTACAGTATGTGTGTGTGTGTACAGTATGTGTGTGTGTGTGTGTGTACAGTATGTGTGTGTGTGTACAGTATGTGTGTGTGTACAGTGTGTGTGTGTACAGTATGTGTGTGTGTACAGTATGTGTGTGTACAGTATGTGTGTACAGTATATATATGTGTGTGTGTGTGTGTGTACAGTATGTGTGTGATTACAGTATGTGTGGGTGTGTGTACAGTATGTGTGTGTGCGTGTGTGTGTGTGTACAGTATGTGTGTGTGTACAGTATGTGTGTGTACAGTATGTGTGTGTGCGTGTGTGTGTGTGTACAGTATGTGTGTGTGTACAGTATGTGTGTGTACAGTATGTGTGTGTGTGTACAGTATGTGTGTGTGTGTACAGTATGTGTGTGTGTGTACAGTATGTGTGTATATGTAGCGCTGTTCTCCCCCCACCCCCCACCCAGTGGGAGATGCACAGCTTCTGCTTCCTGGTGCGTGATGCAGATACCCGTTACGGTCAGGAGAGCTGAGTTGGATCTGCAGTGGTATGGAGATCAGGACAGGCTTAGGTTCCTTTTCTATGGTGTTAGCGCCTCCAGCCGCAGTGGGCTCCAGGGTGTCCAGAGATCAGCCCCCACTATTGCACACGTCTTCCCACCAATCACTCACCTCAGTAGTGGCAGCCCCCAGTGTCTTCTCACGTGTTTGCTCACGCAGTGCGGTGGCGCGTCAGCCAGCAGGGGACACAACACGATCTTGTTCCCGTGCGGTGATGCGGTCACGTTGTGCGCTAGGAGCCAATACAACGGCAGACAGCTCTGACCAATGGGAGCGCAGCCCCTGTTTACCAATGGCCATGCCCCCAACCTCCCCCTGTTTTGGCCATGCCCCCCCCCCATGCCTCCCATTGCTCCCTACAAACCGCAAATCGCGGTTTTAAGCTGTGCATGCACCGCTAGGATGCCAGGCGCGCGTGCAGCAGCTTCCACCGCGGATTTAGCCTAAATTCTTTCAAAACTAAAGCTGTCTCACATTTTAACCTGGTCTGTAACTGTTACAGACGCCCATAATATATATTATCTTACTGTGCATGCAATGTCTTGTATATAATGTATAACCTTGCGCACATAATGTAACTATGTATTTGTAACCATGTATTTGTCATCCTAACTCTGTGCCCAGAACATACGTGAAAACGAGAGGTAACTCTCCGTGTATTACTTCCTGGTAAAATATGTTATAAATAATTAAATTATGCTTAATCCGTGGCCTTATAGGGTCTTCTTGAAGCCACGTCCCTTAGTGAGCCCTCCTCAATTGATCCTCTGTTTCTTGAAGGTCAGAAATCTGTCTTCAATCTTCTTTTCTTCATGGGAGATGTTCCTCCTTCTGGTCCCAGCTCTCCAACTGTTCCAACTATACTCCTACTCATTTTTATTGTTGCATTTTTATTGGACTTCAAGAGGTGAAGATGTTGTGGATCCTATTTCTTGTTTCCATTTAGATTTTTGTTATTGTATCTATATAATACCCTTTTTATAATGCATATTATATACGTTACATAGTCAAGATTGGCCTAAATCCAGCCTGGGGCAGGTGGTAAAAGTTTGCTATATTTTGGGACATTAGCCTCATTTATCAGCAGATATCTGGGTTTGGTGCATTTCATGTGAATTAGTCATTTTAAAAACAATTATGAATTTTCATGCTCATTTACATACGGGGCATTAAAAATGTCAAATGTATTGCCATAGCAAAAAGCCCCTATTACTAGCTTTAGTGAATATAACCTTCATGTTATATTGTTGCATTTATCCGTGTTTTCCAGACTATTGTGGTGCATATAAAGACAAAGCATCAGATAGCGAAGTGTATAGGATAAAGGACATAGGAAGCTCAGTGAAACAGGAGACAAGCAGCAGGAGGGTCCACCTATGGCCAAAGGTAACCTATGTACTAAATACCTTCTAATACACAGGGGATTTCTGGCTATTGAGTGAAGCATAACCTTGAAGTAACCCAAGATTTGAGAGCTATCTGTCATGGCAGGAAAAGGACCCATTCTGCGTTCCTTTTGGTGGTGTGTTCATTGCACATGATGGGATTATATATTTCCCCTCACAAAATCCAAGGCCACCGTACTTGGCAGTTCTAGATACTTATATAAATTTGCAGTGCGGCTTGCATCATCTGTGACATGAGATGCCCAGGAGAGCTACAGAGGGCACCTCGTTGTGCGTGGCAGGGACAATAACTTAGACATGTATAAACTGTAGCAACATAATTGAACATTTTTCAGAAAAAAAAGGGAAATGGTGAGATATTAATAGATTTTGAAAGAAAAGATGTTACATGATGTCTGTGGGTTTTAACTATTTGCCCATTGTAAGCGTCAGCAATATATTAAGGATGGGAAGTTCTATAGAACCAAACTCAGCTCAGATGTATGAGCCCAAGTCTAAAACCTTGTTCTTACTTCTGGTTTGGGTTCCGATTCCCCCCTCTGATACTCCATAAGCCTTCCACCACCTGGGTTCCTGGATCCTCTAGTGCACCTGTAGGGTCCACAAGGGTTACCTGCTGCTCTGTTTCTCCCGGTCCCCTGCTGAGCCTGAAGAATTCTCCTGGCACTCTTCTAGCAAAATGAACCCAAGATGTATACTTCAATGCATCGATTCGGTCTCTCGAATACTCACAGAAAGTAAGGGTCTCAGTAATCACTAGCAGATGGGAGAAATTAGAGTCTGAGATTTTTTACCCCCAGGACACGATTTATAGCAATGGCTAACACACAGTACTTCTATTCTAGATGGGGAGCTAAGTAGGGACACCACAATACCCCACACTAAAAATAAAAAATCACACAGGCTGTTTTTTTCAACCAGGTTTACTAGAGCTACTACATGATGTTAATTATAGGCATCCAGTGTCTGCTCTCAGAATCATGGGCATTGAACATATACCATAGCACATACTGTATGCGAGGTAATGGTGATAGAGGTACAGTTCTGCACTCTTTAGAAGGGAGGCAGACTGGATATACAGTATGAGCTGCACACAAGCAATGGTGGAGGTCTAAATGAACAACAAAATGTACAGTAAGTTGCTTCCTTGAACATTTTTGTTATTGATTGCCGACTGCTGGATTATCCACCTCCGTGGATTCTCTCTTTATGTGTATTAAAGGTTAGTTGTGTTGCTTATTAACATGTTATTGTATAATAGTTTTATACAATTATTTCTGAAATGTTTTATTATCAATTGTTTTTTTTTTTCAGAAATAGCTTGTTTGGTGCTCCATTGTTCTGTAATGTATTTTTGTAATACAATCTGAGACTGTATTTTGTTATGTGAGTGATACTATAGACTGTATTTAATGTATATCAGTTCTAGAAAGAACATGTTTCTGATTGTTTTGTCCTCTTGTGGCTTAGTTTAATATTTTGTAGGTTTAATATTAGCCATTTTGTAGACTATGTATATTGAATATGGGCTACGGTATATGGGCTATGTGTTTGGTTTAAGTACTTCATGTGGTTGTTTTTAGTTTCACTGATTTTGTAACTTTGGGAGTGCCTTGTACCTTTCTCCTTCCGCATGCTGTGTTACCATCATGGTGCTAAGTTACCAGTTTTTTGCAGGTGTTTGTCGCTATGATGATAGCGTGGCGATGTCATGGCATTATGTGATGTGTTATTTTCTCAACCCAGGGGGAGCATGTGGGAGAAAACACAACAAGAAAACACACTAAGTGCAGGCTGGAATGTACAGGTGTGAGATGATTGTGATGCTTGGCCTCTAAGTGCTGCCTACTCACAGGATGTAGGTAGGATATGTATAGTGGCGTGATCAGTAGAATCTGGTGGGTCCCTCTGAGTAAACACAGGAGGTGGCTGGAACTGGGGTATCATTAGCAGGTGTACATGGAAAGATAAAAACAGACCTCCATGGTGCAGATCAATGGTATACAAAAAACTTTATGAAAGGATATAAAATGTGCACTCAGAGTATTTAAAAGCAAAATAAGCGTTTTTCACTATATAAGTGATGGGAGGGTAGGGATGGTTGCCTCAGCTCACCGCACCGCCGATATCCTGGATAGTTCTCCTCCGCAGGCTCCCTGCTACACCCAGGCAGTGTGGGGATACTCCTGACGAAGCCAGCCATTCCATTGGCGAAACGCGTAGAGTGGACCCGCCCAGGAGGTGAGAGGATTGGTGCCCGCGAACTGCCAATCAACCGCCGAACCGGAAGTGACGCGACGGAGCTGATCGTGCAGACCGGAAGTGACGCGACGCACCGGAGAGACCGCAGCTGGAGATCCCCACACTGCCTGGGTGTAGCAGGGAGCCTGCGGAGGAGAACTATCCAGGATATCGGCGGTGCGGTGAGCTGAGGCAACCATCCCTACCCTCCCATCACTTATATAGTGAAAAACGCTTATTTTGCTTTTAAATACTGTGAGTGCACATTTTATATCCTTTCATAAAGTTTTTTGTATACCATTGATCTGCACCATGGAGGTCTGTTTTTATCTTTCCATGTACACCTGCTAATGATACCCCAGTTCGAGCCACCTCCTGTGTTTACTCAGAGGGACCCACCAGATTCTACTGATCACGCCACTATACATATCCTACCTACATCCTGTGAGTAGGCAGCACTTAGAGGCCAAGCATCACAATCATCTCACACCTGTACATTCCAGTCTGCACTTAGTGTGTTTTCTTGTTGTGTTTTCTCCCACATGCTCCCCCTGGGTTGAGAAAATATCGTTTGATCTTCTGGGACCAGTCAAGACAGTCCCTTCCAGAGGGTCTGAGCAGGGGGTTGCAACTTATATTATACTTTCACTTTTGCACTATTTGAGTCACGATTTTCTTTGATATCACTATTTATGAGCTATATATATTCACTGTAATTTAAGTGATCACTAGCACTTAATTAGCGCCAGTTTTTTTCACCAATCACGTTATCACATTATGTGATGTGTTGGCAGCATTTTGTCGTCATTACTAGGGTGGAGCTACACGATTAATGGTGGTGGGCGGGCGTGGGTGCCATTTTGGGTGAGTCATTTGGGTATATATTCTGGTACTTTCTATTATTTTTGAGCCCTTGATAAAGGCTTCGTCGTGTAGCTGAAACGTAGGAATTGTGGCTTCATAAATAACTTGTTATGAAGTCTCTGATGCTGTACATCCTATATTCTTCCACCTTTTGACACTGGGAAGAAAGCGAGAGTATTTCAACATTAGGTGAGATGGCACTAGGCATTAGGCATGGCACCAAGTGGTACTAAACCACAGGATTCCGTGCTGCCCATTCAAGGTCATTCATTCATCTTAGTAACTATGGCCTAGAATGCCCAGCTGCATCTGGACTAGAACATAACCGAGCCCATTGCTGTTGGCTGTATCCACAGATGGAATGCAACATGGTGAATCTAGACTTGGTGCCCAACGCGTTTGATGATCAGTATAAAGGCTGCACTGAAAAACTGGAAGCAGATATCATGCCAAAAGTACTGAAAACGGAGAAATCCTTCAACCCGGAGTTCGGCTCAGCATGGGACAGAGCAGCGTCCCAATGGAATAAAATAAAGGCAACTGTTCGTCTTCCTGGTGGATTTAAGGATGCGTATGGAATAGCAATCGGAGTGTACACGACAGAATGGCCAAAAGGGAAACCAGTATACCAACCATTTAATGGAAATGTAAGCACGGCTGGGAAATCCAGAGACTACTACATGCAAAACTTTCACTTCAAAGCCCTTCACTTCTACCTGACGAGAGCTTTGCAGGTGCTGAAAGCAAACTCTCGCGTGAAACATCACACGTACAGAGGCACGGACGCTTCGTACGAGGTGTCAGAAGCTGCTTTTAGGTTTGGGAGATTCACATCTTCATCTCTGAACATAGAAGTAGCTAAGGAATATTGCGCTGGCTTATTCTTTGAACTAACCACCTGCTTTGGCGTGGCTATCCACCGACTCTCCTCTTTCCCGAAAGAACGGGAAGTTCTAATCCCAGTTGCTGAGAAGTTTTATTATGTGGGGAGGAAGGGGAACGTACATGTTCTGAACAGCACCTGCGAGTTGTGCAGTTACTTTAACTGTGCGTATTTGGGAGGTAAGTGTAAAACTGGTGGTGACCCCCGCCTGACTTTGATGTAGCTGCCGTTCCTGCCCCTGCTGACGCGGGGGACACACAACACGCCAACTGTATCAGACGCCATTTTAATGGCATTAGCTGCCAGTGAGAAAGGGGGGTTGCTACTGCATTATAACACCCCAGCGGGCGCTATTTCAGAGAGGCTCATGGGATGCTCAGAGAGGCTCATGGGAGCGGAAGTTTCTCTTTGACTAGCTTCTGATTGAGCCACATGTGCTGGGATATCCTTAAACCTGACCTGTTGGGGGGGCGGGGGTTACTGGAGTTGAGCGCCCCCTGCTGTACGGTAGAGTGGTTGTGACACTCCAGTCTCTGGCCTTTACCGGCGTTGAGTTAGGTTACACATTAACCGCAGGCTTAGGGTCTGCATTCTGAGCACAAATAAAGCCGTGAGACCATTTATTTCAGATACACACGAGTCCGATGCTGCAGGTGCACCGTCTGTCAGTGACATTATCCCCAGTGATAACACACCAACATATAACTGAGCATTAGCATTAGAGATCTGGCAGGATATGGAGCTATAACCATATATCATCACACCAGAACTAGGAATGACAGTGACCGCCTGTAACATGCCTAACGCCTGCACCAGTTACTGCGGATTCGCAGCTAATCACTTTGTGTTGCACTTTTAGAGGAGAAGCGAGACGTTGCTGTTTGCAGCTCTGGTAAGGAATCCTTTCGTTTTCTTGTCCTTTATGGTCTGATAGTGCAGCTAGTGCACAGAGAAGCTGTTACTGGAAGTGTACATCAGGTCAGGCGAGTAATCTGTATGCCACACACAGAACATGCATTACCAATCACTGAGAGGAGCAATCCCTGCCTTTCTGTTATACAGAATACAAGCACAGGGTCTCCGGGGCTTAAATTAATGGGGTTCGGCTCAGAGACTCCCGGCTTCAATATTTATTCTGTCTCTCATTTATTCTCTCTCATTCATACTCTCTCTCATTCATTCTCTCTCATTCATTCATTCATTCATATTCTCTCTCTCATTATTCATATTCTCTCTCATTATTCATATTCTCTCTCATTCATTCATAGTCTCTCTCATTCATAGTCTCTCTCATTCATTCTCTCTCATTCATTCATATTCTCTCTCATTCATTCATAGTCTCTCCTTCATTCTCTCTCATTCATTCTCTCTCATTCATTCATATTCGTTCTCTCGTTCCTTCATATTCTCTCCTATTCATTCTCTCTCATTAATTCATTCATATTCTCTCTCTCTCTCTCATTATTCATATTCTCTCTCATTCATTCTCTCTCATTCATTCATATTCGCTCTCTCATTCCTTCATATTCTCTCTCATTCATTCATATTCGTTCTCTCGTTCCTTCATATTCTCTCCTATTCATTCTCTCTCATTAATTCATTCATATTCTCTCTCTCTCTCATTATTCATATTCTCTCTCATTCATTCTCTCTCATTCATTCATATTCGCTCTCTCATTCCTTCATATTCTCTCTCTCATTATTCATATTCTCTCTCATTATTCATATTCTCTCTCATTCATTCATAGTCTCTCTCATTCATTCTCTCTCATTCATTCATATTCTCTCTCATTCATTCATATTCTCTCCTTCATTCTCTCTCATTCATTCTCTCTCATTCATTCATATTCGTTCCTTCATATTCTCTCCTATTCATTCTCTCTCATTAATTCATTCATATTCTCTCTCTCTCTCATTATTCATATTCTCTCTCATTCATTCTCTCTCATTCATTCATATTCGCTCTCTCATTCCTTCAGATTCTCTCTCATTCATTCATATTCTCTCCTTCATTCTCTCTCATTCCTTCATATTCTCTCTCTCATTCGTTCTCCCGTTCCTTCATATTCGCTCTCTCATTCATTCTCATTCATATTCTCTCTCTCTCGCTCTCTCTCGCTCTCTCTTTCATTCATTCATATTCTCTCTCTCATTCATTCATATTCTCTCTCTCTCATTCATTCATATTCTCTCTCTCTCTCATTCATATTCTATCTCTCTCTCTCTCTCATTCATTCATATTCTCTCTCTCTCTCTCTCATTCATATTCTCTCTCTCTCTCTCTCTCTCTCTCTCTCTCTCTCTCTCTCTCTCTCTCTCTCTCTCTCTCTCTCTCTCTCTCTCTCTCTCTCTCTCTCTCTCAATGCAGCTTAAACGTTGGCAAACAAGTTAAACTCAGATATAAATATGATTTCATTTTATCCATGCATGCATTTTATTGTCTGGGGAACAGTTACTATGAGTGAGCCACCTTATAAACTGAATATTTTCCTTGTGTTTTAACAGCTCCCTGATGAGATCTTCTGTTCAACGGCTTCTTGATCCACCTTTTATTCAGAGATTCGTTCTAGTGCCAGCAATCGCTGACTTCCTGCAGCAATTCTGCGCTTTCTAAACATTCATTTACTTACTGTCTAATAATAGAGCTCAGTATTTATAGGAAATAGAGATGTGGAAATAAGTCACATTGTTTTGGAACTTATATTAAGTATCTTTCAGTGTATTTTCCATCACTAAAAAATGAAAAATTCCGCAAGCCTTTTAATGCCTATTGCAGATTTTAATTAGATTATTTGCATATTCAAATCAGGTTGTGTCCCAACTATTTCAGATGTGTTAACAGTTAACTCTCCACGTGTTGTATAGAGTGGTGTTTTGGGAGGTGTTTAAGTTAATGCATAATCTACAAAATAGCATCACTCTCTCTTTCTACCTTTCTATCCCAAAACGGCTCGGTGAAACTTTTGCTAACACTGATAAGATCGCCACGTCTTTCCACAGATAAAAATCTGAAAATGTTTGCTGATCTCTAGAAATGATTGTATTTCTTTACTGTCTGCCGAATGCCCATCAAGGTTCTACAAACTGGCCCGGGAAACAACCCGGAATATTTTTTTTTACCCAACAATTTCACCATTTGTGCCTTGATACATATGTCCCATAGACGCTTAAATGCTTATATGATGGCAGTCCCATATTGTTCTGGCTTTAATTGCAGTATTATTCAAGAAAAGCATTGTGGTTTAATGCACATAGAATCTGACTCAGTCCCAGTGTTCTCTGCACAGCTTGGAAATCTCATTTGAATTCCTGTTCTTAAGCATTACAATTAATTGTAGTAAATACATGGAGTTATTTTGTATGTACTATGTACAGAGCTAAACTGGTATTAAACATTAACATTGGTCAAGATGCTAAAGTTGTTCTGTGCTGCATGGTAAGGAGCGGCTCAGTGAGTAAAGACACTGACTGGTACTGAGTTTGAAGCAGGGGAACCTGGGAGAAGGAGCGGCACAGTGAGTAAAGACACTGACTGGTACTGAGTTTGAAGCAGGGGAACCTGGTTCAACTACTGGTGTGACCTTGGGTTAGTCGCTTTATCTCCCTGTGCCTCAGAAACCAAAAACATAGATTGTAAGCTCCATGGGGCAGGGACCAGTGCCTGCAAAATGTCTCTGTAAAGAGCTATGTAAAACTAGCAGCGGTATACAAGAACAAGCTATTATTATTATATCCATTATTGAATGTGATGGGTAATTTAGAGGAAAGCTGGTTTAATATGTTAATATTTCCATGTATTCATCTGCTTCTAAAGAAACTAATTTCTGTCTAAAGTTTGCTTTGTTTGCTGGATTAAAATCAAATATTTAACTTTCTAACTTTTTTGTAAACATTCCATTAGACGTCTCATACTGTGTGATAACTACACATCAAAAGGAAGAAAGCATCGCTAAACACTAACCTAATATAAATGAGTTCATTACACACATACAGCGATAACAAACTTAATCGTGCTAACGGAGGAAGGTAATTAGTCCAATATAGATATACGTAGATTTAGCAGCCGGAGTCCAGGAGAGAGTTCCACGTCCCTCCAAATGTGAGCAAAGAAGAAAAGATGGCCTCCAGCGTGTTGTACCAAGTATATTCGTTTAAGTCCAAAATATAAATAAGAGACGATAGCATTGTATCAATACAGGTTAATTAACCCTTGAAGTTCATACATTTGAATTCATGCACTTACAATTTTGCATAGCTTGTGTTGTAATTCTTTTCCTATCCGGTGTGTCAGAGGTTAATCTAGACAGGCTAGGTCTCCAATACATATAGAGTTGCAATGGAAATAGAAGAGATAAAAGATCATGGCACAATACATTTATTACAAAAGACGAGATTAAGAACAATATTGCACTTATAGCCAGTATCATCAAAATCAGCGTTTTTTGGATCGCTTCCCAGCGTGTGGTAGTAACTCTTTGATTTGATGGTAATGTTGCTCACATATTGTAGAGTCCACTGTCCCCTTCCGCTCTGTGTCCGCTGCGCCCGTCACCTCCGATTTCCTTGAGGGGGTACACTGCACCTCTCCTACTCCCCTGTACCTTGCGCACGGTCAGGGGTGCCGGGAGGAGATATTACAGCAGCAGTGTCTCAGTCACACTCGTATTCGCATACAAGTAACTGCAGGGCCAGCAGCTTCAGCAAAGGGGTGTCCTCACCACACGTCACACGTTGTAGGGAGCTATGGTGGCTCAGTAAGTCCAAAAATCTAACATGTCTCACCAATGCTTCATCAGAGTGATATATCATGTAACACCCTTCCCCCTCACGGAAGATCTGCGTGCTACATGTGTTCTGGGTGCTGGTTGGCACACCTGCTGTAGGAAGCCTTAGTCTCCGCGGATGGTAGTGGGAGAAGCAACGGAACAGGCTAGTACTTCATCAGTGCAGCGCCTCCGTCCTGTTGGTTAGCTGCCAGAGGCAGATAGTATCCCCTACAGGAACCCCCTTCCAGTAATGACACAGAGATTTGGACCGGTTCACCTTTTATTTGGCAGGCCACGACCCGATTCCATCTCTTGAGATTCTATCTCAGGAGAGATACGTTTTACACCCAACAATCATGGAACATCTTCCCTCGCATCACTGTTATTCCCTGACTAGTAGTCCTAGCTCTTCCCTGCCCCTCAAGCTAAGGCAGAGGTATGGTCCACACTCACTCTTCCCTGGAGGATAGAGAACTAGAGAAGGCCCAATATGCAGCCTCTCTAATGTGTGACCTGCCTTCCTCAAGTGGGGGAAGGCACACCCTCCAAATGTGGGCGGAGGCAGACCTTAAGTACACCAGGAGAAGGGCACCAGGTATGATGTCACCACCTCCCCGTCACTCAAGTGCAACACCATTGAGTGGGGAAACCCCATGATAGCTCCCTCAAGGCCTGCTTGTACCAGGGTTTACTGCCAGTAGAAGGGTAGGTCAGTAGCCATAGATGGCATGGCTAAACACGATTGCTTTATATACTTGTAATTAGATCAATTGTATGTTTTCTAAATTTACAGTTCAATGATCTTATCTAGCATTTACTCCAAAATAAATTTTGCTTACACCGTATATACCTATTGGTGTGTGTACAGTATATGTATGTGTTTGTGGGGGTGTAATATTCATGAATGTGCTGCGGCTCTCAGAATATTTTGGAAGAATATTTTTTAATAAAATGGCTCTTCTTCCTTGAGAGGTTGCAGGCCCCTGGGTTAGAGAAAAGTAGTGATGAGAATCCATGGAGAGGTTGCAGGCCCCTGGGTTAGAGGTAAGTAGTGATGAGAATCCATGGAGAGGTTGCAGGCCCCTGGGTTAGAGAGAAGTAGTGATGAGAATCCATGGAGAGGTTGCAGGCCCCTGGGTTAGAGAGAAGTAGTGATGAGAATCCATGGAGAGGTTGCAGGCCCCGGTGTTAGAGATATGTGAAGTGACTAACCAAAATTGGCGCTCATATACATTTATATTAACAGTGATATATACAATACAATAGTGATAAGAATAATAATACTTATTCGAGCACAATGGTTGATTGCAGCTGTAACCTGGTGTAGGATTGCTTTCTCAATCCTCAAGGAACATGGAGAATGGATCATCAGGAAGCGCATACCATGTGGGAAAATAAGAAAGAAAAGTGCTTTTTGTGCAATATTGTGCAAACAGTGTTATGGAAAGTTGCTATCACAGAATGTATGCACAGGGTACTCACAAACGTGAGGTGGAGTATGGACACATAAAGGTATCTTTATAGACTGACTTCAGTCTCTGGTGCAGGGTGGTGCCACAGCAAACAGATTCCCAGGTAACCTTAGAGTATCTTTATGGACTGATTTCAATCTCTGGTGCAGGGTGGTGCCACAGCAAACATATTCCCAGATAACCTTAGAGTAGGAAGACACTGGACATAGCGTAGACTGTAGGGCATTTAATAAAAAGGTAGACAAAATCCAATCTACTCACATATTAGTAGGTTAAAAACAGCATTTAGATCGCAATGATCTCAGCAGTTCGCGCTCTTTTGTTTCCACCGGATGGGTCCTCGCTTTCAGGTTTCCCTCCTTCCTTTCTGTGCGGGTCACGGATGCGTTCCGGCAACCGGAAGTGATGTCATCCGTATCCGAAGGTTCCGGTGGGTAGAGGCAACGTCACTCTACGCGTTTCACCGTTCTTGGCGTCATCAGGAGTGGCGTTGCATAGAGTATGGGCAGTATATATACCATTTTGTTGGCAATTAGTTAACTCAGATCTGCTGGTAGACACTTGACTTTAGCATTGCAATGCATTAATTAGCTGCTGCAATCTGTTTACGAGGGCACGTATAAGCAGGATCTTATACAGCAAGTAATAGCATTCCAATGTTAGATAGCTGTTGTCAAATATGTTAAACATATAGGTTATCCAAACATTGGGTGTCTAAGTCTGCTGTAACATTGTAATACAGAATCCTATCACTATATCTTTTTAATACTAGACATAGTGGGGCGTATTTTTATAGCAGCAAAGTGATTGTGGGCTGTCATACTTATACTGCCACTAGAAATTTATCCCCATTGCTCCTTTGCACAATTAATAACTTCTTCGTCAGTAGGACTAAGAAATTGGATTAGATTGCAATAGATAGGATGTATTCTCTTATATATCAAATGTATATTTTTAACCTTATTAAACATTTTATTTCATGTGTATAAATGATGTATAAATGATGCAGTTTTTATATGTATGTTTTTTGAACAGCCCACAATCACTTTGCTGCTATAAAAATACGCTGTGCATACATTCTGTGATAGCAACTTTCCATAACACTGTTTGCACAATATTGCACAAAAAGCACTTTTCTTTCTTATTTTCCCACATGATATGCGCTTCCTGATGATCCATTCTCCCGGTGTTAGAGAGAAGTAGTGATGAGAATCCATGGAGAGGTTGCAGGTCCCTGGGTTAGAGAGAAGTAGTGATGAGAATCCATGGAGAGGTTGCAGGCCCCTGGGTTAGAGAGAAGTAGTGATGAGAATCCATGGAGAGGTTGCAGGCCCCTGGGTTAGAGAGAAGTAGTGATGAGAATCCATGGTGAGGTTGCAGGCCCCTGGGTTAGAGAGAAGTAGTGATGAGAATCCATGGAGAGGTTGCAGGCCCCTGGGTTAGAGAGAATCCATGGAGAGGTTGCAGGCTCCTGGGTTAGAGAGAAGTAGTGATGAGAATCCATGGAGAGGTTGCAGGCCCCTGGGTTAGAGAGAATCCATGGAGAGGTTGCAGGCCCCTGGGTAAGAGAGAAGTAGTGATGAGAATCCATGGAGAGGTTGCAGGCCCCTGGGTTAGAGAGAAGTAGTGATGGGAATCCATGGTGAGGTTGCAGGCCCCTGGGTTAGAGAGAAGTAGTGATGAGAATCCATGGAGAGATTGCAGGCCCCTGGGTTAGAGAGAAGTAGTGATGAGAATCCATGGTGAGTTTGCAGGCCCCTGGGTTAGAGAGAAGTAGTGATGAGAATCCATGGAGAGGTTGCAGGCCCCTGGGTTAGAGAGAAGTAATGATGAGAATCCATGGAGAGGTTGCAGGCCCCTGGGTTAGAGAGAAGTAGTGATGAGAATCCATGGAGAGGTTGCAGGCCCTGGTGTTAGAGAGAAGTAGTGATGAGAATCCAAGGAGAGGTTGCAGGCCCCGAGTTAGAGAGAAGTAGTGATGAGAATCCATTGAGAGGTTGCAGGCCCCTGGGTTAGAGAGAAGTAGTGATGAGAATCCATGTTGAGGTTGCAGGCCCCGGGGTTAGAGAGAAGTAGTGATGAGAATCTATGGCGAGGTTGCAGGCCCCTGGGTTAGAGAGAAGTAGTGATGAGAATCCATGGAGAGGTTGCAGGCCCCTGGGTTAGAGAGAAGTAAGGATGAGAATCCGTGGAAAGGTTGCAGGCCCCTGGGTTAGAGAGAATTAGTGATGAGAATCCATGGAGAGGTTGCAGGCCCCGGTGTTAGAGAGAAGTAGCGATGAGAATCCATGGAGAGGTTGCAGGCCCCTGGGTTAGAGAGAACTAGTGATGAGAATCCATGGAGAGGATGCAGGCCCCTGGGTTAGGGAGAAGTAGCGATGAGAATCCATGGAGAGTTTGCAGGCCCCTGTGTTAGGGAGAAGTAGTGATGAGAATCCATGGAGAGGTTGCAGGCCCCTGGGTTAGAGAGAAGTAGTGATGAGAATCCATGGAGAGGTTGCAGGCTCCTGGGTTAGAGAGAAGTAGTGATGAGAATCCATGTTGAGGTTGCAGGCCCCGGGGTTAGAGAGAAGTAGTGATGGGAATCCATGGAGAGGTTGCAGGCCCCGGGGTTAGAGAGAAGTAGTGATGAGAATCCATGGAGAGGTTGCAGGCCCCTTGGATAGAGAGAAGTAGTGATGAGAATCCATGGAGAGGATGCAGGCCCCTGGGTTAGAGAGAAGTAGTGATGAGAATCCATGGAGAGGTTGCAGGCTCCTGGGTTAGAGAGAAGTAATGATGAGAATCCATGGAGAGGTTGCAGGCTCCTTGGTTAGAGAGAAGTAGTGATGAGAATCCATGGAGAGGTTGCAGGCTCCTGGGTTAGAGAGAAGCAGTGATGAGAATCCATGAATGCTGTATAATGAGAATGAGATTATACAGAGGTTGTTCTGATATTTATTGTCCGCTTGGTGGCAGCATACACAAGCAAACTCCTCACCTTGCTTTAACTGGGAAAGCAAGGGCAAAATAATGTGAGATTAACAGACTGTAACTGTCAATATATCAGTTACAGGGGGTGAGTGAGGGGATGAAGAAGGGTGGAGGGAGGGGATGAGGAGGGGGGAGTGAGAGGATGAGGAAGGGGGAGTGAGGGATTGAGGAGGAAGGGGGAGTGAGGGATTGAGGAGGAAGAAGTGAAAGAGGAGAAGGGGGTGAGCAAGGATGAGGGAGTGAGAGAGGGTGAGGTGAAAGAGAGGACGAGGAGGGGGAGGGAGGGTGGAATGAGGGGGTGAGGAAGGGAGAGTGAGGGAATGAAGATGGGCGAGTAAGAGAATGAGGAGGGGGAGTGAGAGAATGAGGAAGGGGGGGTGAGGGGATGAGGAAGGGAGAGTGAGGGAGGGAGGAGGGAGGGATGAGGAAGGGGTGAGAGAGGAAGAAGAGGTGCGAGTAGAAGGGTGAGCAAGGATGAGGGAGGGTGTGAGAGAGAGTGAGCTTAAAGAGAGGATGAGGAGGGGGGAGTGAGGGTATGAGGAAGGGGGAATGAGGGGGTGAGGATGTGGAGTGAAAGAATGAGGAGGGGGAGTGAGGGGATGAGGCGGTGTGAGATTGGAGGGGAATTAGGAAGGGTTTACAGAATAGTGAAGCGTGCCAGTCCCATCGGGAAGGGCTTACAGAATAGCAAAGTGTGCCAGTCCCATCGGGAAGGGCTTACAGAATAGCAAAGCGTGCCAGTCCCATCGGGAAGGGCTTACAGAATAGCGTGCCAGGCCCATCGGGAAGGGCTTACAGAAAAGCGTGCCAGCCCCATCGGGAAGGGCTTACAGAATAGCAAAGCATGCCAGTCCCATCGGGAAGGGTTTACAGAATAGCAAAGCGTGCCAGTCCCATCGGGAAGGGCTTACAGAATAGCGAAGCATGCCAGTCCCATCGGGAAGGGTTTACAGAATAGCAAAGCGTGCCAGTCCCATCGGGAAGGGCTTACAGAATAGCAAAGCGTGCCAGTCCCATCGGGAAGGGCTTACAGAATAGCGTGCCAGTCCCATTGGGAAGGGCTTACAGAATAGCAAAGCGTGCCAGTCCCATCGGGAAGGGCTTACAGAATAGCAAAGCGTACCAGTCCCATTGGGAAAGGCTTTCAGAATAGCGTGCCAGCCCCATCGGGAAGGGCTTACAGAATAGCAAAGCATGCCAGCCCCATCGGGAAGGGCTTACAGAATAGCATGCCAGTCCCATCGGGAAGGGCTTACAGAATAGCAAAGCGTGCCAGTCCCATCGGGAAGGGCTTACAGAATAGAATGCCAGTTCCATCGGGAAGGGCTTACAGAATAGCAAAGCGTGCCAGTCCCATCAGGAAGGGCTTACAGAATAGCAAAGCGTGCCAGTCCCATCGGGAAGGGTTTACAGAATAGCAAAGCGTGCCAGTCCCATCGGGAAGGGCTTACAGAATAGCGTGCCAGCCCCATCGGGAAGGGCTTACAGAATAGCGTGCCAGTCCCATCGGGAAGGGCTTACAGAATAGTGAAGCGTGCCAGTCCCATCGGGAAGGGCTTACAGAATAGCGAAGCGTGCCAGTCCCATCGGGAAGGGCTTACAGAATAGCGAAGCGTGCCAGTCCCATCGGGAAGGGCTTACAGAATAGCAAAGTGTGCCAGTCCCATCGGGAAGGGCTTACAGAATAGCAAAGCGTGCCAGTCCCATCGGGAAGGGCTTACAGAATAGCATGCCAGGCCCATCGGGAAGGGCTTACAGAATAGCGTGCCAGCCCCATCGGGAAGAGCTTACAGAATAGCAAAGCATGCCAGTCCCATCGGGAAGGGTTTACAGAATAGCAAAGCGTGCCAGTCCCATCGGGAAGGGCTTACAGAATAGCGAAGCGTGCCAGTCCCATCGGGAAGGGCTTACAGAATAGCAAAGCGTGCCAGTCCCATCGGGAAGGGGTCTTGTGGCTCTTTACTCACAGATTGACACAACTCACAGTCACTAGAATATCCCCCCGTGTGATTATACTTTCGAGAGGGGACTCAGTGGGACAGGAAAGGGTTAACACACTCATTAGATGGAAGTTTGAGCAGAGTACGAGGTCAGGCTCTGAAGCTGGATGGTAACAAGGTCAGGGCAAAATGTGAGGAAGTTATTCTGCAGAGAAAGGGTGGTGGACACATGGAATAACCTCACAGCAGAGGTGGTAGATGCTGGGCCGCCAACAGCAATCTTGGGGCCCAGGACAAATTAAAGGAGCAGGCGCACTGGGTTCCTGATGGAGGGAGAATGAGATATGGGCCTGGGGTTTTGTAGGGTAGGGTAGGCAGTGAAATAAAGGCCTGGGAGGGGAAGAGAGAGTGAGAGGGGCAGAGAGAGGGGGGGAGGCTAGAGAAGGGGGAGGGAGGGCGAGAAAGGAGGGAGGGAGGAGAGCGAGAACAGAGAGGGGGGGAGAGAAAGGAGGTAAAAAGAGGAGGACAGAGACAGAGAAATATGGGGAGAGAGAGGGGGGAAGAAAGAGAGGAAGGGGAAGAGGGAGGAGGGGGTAGAAAGGGGGAGAAAGAGAGTGAGAGAAAACACTTAGAAGGAGGGGTAGAGAGAAAGAGTGTGAGAAAGGGAAGGGGTTTGCCAGCAGGGGGCCTGGGCCCCTTCACTCACCGGGCCTGGGACAGGAGTCCCCGTTGTCCCCCCTGTGGGCGGCCCAAACTAGAGGGTAATACAGTAAAAGAATGAATACATGCTTGGGATAGACATAGGGATATTCTAAATATAACATATAGACAATTATGTTTCTTTTGGCCCCCAATCATAAATCATTTCCCCCCCCCAATGTGAAAGGGATGTACGGGATTTATTTAAATTGTAATGACATAACCATGCAATAAACATTATGAAAACCTCTCTGATACCTTTCCTTTTTAAAGAAGTTGATATCTCCTACATTGGAGCAGAGAATGACAAGTTTGAGATGGCACATTGACCACTGGCCCCACTCCTGATTTTTACCCGTCCCATTGCACACCGTGTTTCCCACAGTGGGTTCCTGCTCATCTTTCTGAAACATTGGATTCATTTCTCTCTCTCTCTTTCACTAAGGCATAATATATAATATAATATATCTTTGTGCCGCAATGCGTGGGCTCTGGATTTTTTTCTCCAGCTGCAAAAAGTACACAGCATGCATTATTAAAGAAGTGTAAAAAGTTATATTTATTGAACAGTGATGACTGGACATAATTATAAAAAAATACAAAGGTTACACTACACATTAATTATTGATAGAAAATCAGTTATTATTCATTCTATTATATTCTAGCCAAATTCTCCGAAAGAAAGTAAAAATGATAGCCTGTGTGAGTCTGATTAAAGTTAATACTGCAGTTCACTCACATAGCTGCTAGTTACTGTGATGCCTACAGTACAGTATCTCCTTTTAACTGAAGGCTTTGAGATAACTCGGGAACTTCTAGGAGGGAATCCAGGTGATAAAGTGGAAAGGGTTCTTTACAGTAAGGGCAGTTAAAATGTGGGATTCATTACCCATGGAGACTGTGATGGCAGATACAATAGATTTGTTCTAAAAAAAGGTTGGCCATCTTTTTAGATGGGAAAGGTATACAGGGATATACCAAATAATTATACATGGGAAGGATGATGATCCAGGGATTAATGCGATTGCCAATTCTTGGAGTCATGAAAGAATTTATTCTCCCCTTATGAGATATCATTGGATGATATGTCACTGGGGGTTTTGCCTTTCTCAGGATCAATATACTGTAAGTACGGATATAGGATAAAGTATCTGCCATCTAAATCAGGGGTGTGCAAAGTGGGGGGCGCAAGATTTTTCAGGTGTGGCGCGACGGTTGCAGAGGCCCCGCGCTCTTCCCCAAGGCACTTAAATTAAATGCTGGGGGATCGCGTGAGGCGTCTACAAAGTCTCCTACCTTGTCTTCAGCGATGCGTCGCCACGGAACACATCGCCACGGCAAATGACGCCGCGGGGTAACACAACGTCACATTGCCATGGTAACGTGACATAAATGTGACGTCACGTGATCCGCGGCATCATTTGACGCTGAAGACCAGGAAGGAGGGTGGCGCGAGGAGGTAAGGAGAGCAGGCAGGGGTGTGCGGCGGGGAGGGGAAAGGTTTGCACACCCCTGGCCTAAATAATTGTTACATAGACCTTTTTTAAGTGGAATTGTACTTAGAATACCTTGGTGTCCTTCCTATTGCTAGAAAAATATTGGTCCCACTAAGTGTAGGTGTATTATACGTTAAAGAAACAACAAAGGGATAGGGAGTGATCACAAAACCATACTAATTGAATAGAGTGGTCAAATACATCAATGTGGTAATCAAATAATGGGTGCAAACTGTGAACTGAAAAGTGAATCAGAAAAGGTGAAGGGAAACACAAAATGGATGTGCCCCCTAAAAGAATTCACTTAAATGCACACCAAAATAGTGTAAAATCTAACTTTTAATAAATTTACTTAAAACATATATTACCAAAGTAATGTGTAATGTGAATTAAAAATATATTAAATCAACATTATCAGGCAACCGTGTCGTTTATTTAAATATATACTATCCCATTGAGCCACTTAATAATGGTGGGATAAGAGGACACAGGTTGCTAGAAGTCAGGGTGTTAACCCCTCTGGAGCAACGATGAGACCCAAAAATACAGGTATATAAATGTACACAAGTGAGTGGCCAGTGTGTTAAATGTCCAGCTATCTTGCATGAACAACCAGCACTGCACACTATAATAGAGACTTTAGTATGTTAAAGTAAGAGTGCTGGAGTAATAAAGCTGGCAAGTGCAGTGATAATGATGATGCATACACTGCAGCATAGACCTGCCAGAAACAGCAGTGGTGTGCAAGGAAAGCAGGCACACTCACTATAAATAAAGAACGAGTAATTAACTAATGGGATCAACAAAGTTAGAGCCAGGAGACTGCTGACACTACATTAAAACAGCTCCAAGTAGGAGACTGACAACATTGCGCGTCCAACGCGCGTTTCCCTCCAGCAAAGGAGCTTCCTCAGGGACAAATTTTACTGGGGCAGTGGGGTCTGAACCTTTTTATACCCTGGCAGTACCCTAATTGCAAAAATCAATTGTCAACAGCTGTTGCACATGCGCAGTGTGTTTACTCCTAAACTCACTCCATAATGTACTTATATACTGTTTAGACCCACTATCAGTCAGTTGCTTAGTGTCATACCTTCAGGAAGCAATTTTCCCCGTGGTTTTAGGGCTTTAGGAGCAGTTTTTATAACTAAAAATCGTATTCTCCGGTTGGGGTGGCTATTGCGCATGCGTGAGGACTTAGAGATGATTACAAACGGTCTTGATCCATTGCGCATGCGCGACATCTTAGAAAATATTGCTGTATCGTTCCATACGCATAGTTAGTGCCGCGCATGCGTGGGGACTTAGAGTTTATACAGTTCGGGTCTATGCTCATTGCGCATGCGTTGACACTTAGAAATTTTCGCAATCTCTATTAGTAAGTCCCGCGCATGCGCGGGGACTTAGAAATTATACCGTTAGGGTCTATACTCATTGCGCATGCGTTGACATTTAGAAATTTTGCGCGATCTCTATTAGTTAGTCACACGCATGCGCGGGGACTTAGAAAATATACCGTTAAGGTCTATGCTCAATGCGCATGCGTTGACACTTAGAAATTTTTCGCGATCTCTATTAGTTAGTCACACGCATGCGCGAGGACTTAGAAAATATACCGTTAGGGTCTATGCTCATTGCGCATGCGTTGACACTTAGAAATTTTTCGCAATATCTGTTAGTTTGTCCCGCGCATGCGCGGGGATTTAGAAATTGTACCGTTAGGTTCTATACTCATTGCACATGCGTTGACACATAGAAATTTTACGCGAACGCTGTTAGTTAGTCCCGCGCTACGTTACACACCTGGACTGACCGATATTAGAGTTCATTGACGGTACTGAATAATTCTACTAACGCTCTCTCACACGTCACCGCGCAGCTGCAAAGAGACTTGAGAAGTCAGGAGCGGGTATTAGCAAACACATCAATGGGTAACTTTTACTTCGGCCTATTAGACGAAGGTGCAATTAACGTGTGTGAGGCTATTTTAGTAGCAGAAACGGTGCAGGGAATTCCCGTTAAATCATCGACGTCAGAAAGACGGAGCAAACTCACATCTCACGGAAGAAGGACTCTGGGAAATTTCTGTTGGAATTAAAGCAGGGGTGGGCAACGCCAGTCCTCAGGGGCCAGCAACAGGTCAGGTTTTCAGGAAATCCCTGCTTCAGCACAGGTGGCTCAATCTGTGGCTCAGTAGGGATAGCCTGAAACCCTGACCTGTTGGTGGCCCCTGAGGGCTGGAGTTGCTCACCCCTGAGTTAAGGGGACACAGCCTGACAAAACAGCTGGTACATGCATTATTGTGCCGTATGGACTGTGCATTATTATCGGAGTGTAAAACAATTCTTTATTGAATAATCATTTCCTGACATAAAAATCCCCAATCCCCCAGCACAGACAGAAAACATCACGCCACATAATGTTGCAATCGTTACGCACACACCATAATCACGGGATTTCCTCAATTTCACACTTGTGATCTTCCTTAAGCCTGTGATGTATTACTCATTGCGTGAGTTCCCGTACGGACACACGGTTACACGGTATTTATGAGTTTGAGGAGCACCGCAGACCATAGGGTGAGAAGGGGAAGGTTCCTTCCGGATGGAGCTGTTGGGAGAAGAGAAAAACACACAACAGTGAAGCAGTTAATGCAAATAAACGTGAGCTCAGCCTCGTGTGGGACATTTATTCATTCGCGGAGCAGTTCGTGCCGAAATCTATCTTTATTTCCCCCCTTTTTTTCCTTCCATGAATTGGAAGCAGGGGGTCCCCGAGGAGCAACGCCCCATTTTCAGCTCTGGGAACCCCCTGAATCCCAAGACACATACAGCTGCAGTCACAGCAGAAATGCAGCCTGACCAAAGCCAGAACGCGGCTTCCCCATTACCAAAACTCAGGAGATTAATTGCCCCCCAACGATTAACACAGCGGGGGTCCCTCCTTGTGAATGGGAGTCACGTTAATCCTGATGGAAATTTCACCCGTGAGATTCAACTGCAGAAAATCCAGGGCAGGGAGGAGATACAGCTGATTGCACCTGTACCTGGTAACGTTCCCTCCAGGGCAGGGAAGAGATACAGCTGATTGCATCTGTACCTGGTAACGTTTCCTCCAGGGCAGGGAGGAGATACAGCTGATTGCATCTGTACCTGTAACGTTCCCTCCAGGGCAGGGAGGAGATACAGCTGATTGCATCTGTACCTGGTAACGTTCCCTCCAGGGCAGGGAGGAGATACAGCTGATTGCATCTGTACCTGGTAACGTTCCCTCCAGGGCATGGGGGAGATACAGCTGATTGCATCTGTACCTGGTAACGTTCCCTCCAGGGCAGGGAGGAGATACAGCTGATTGCATCTGTACCTGGTAACGTTCCCTCCAGGGCAGGGGGGAGATACAGCTGATTGCATCTGTACCTGGTAACGTTCCCTCCAGGGCAGGGGGGAGATACAGCTGATTGCATCTGTACCTGGTAACGTTCCCTCCAGGGCAGGGAGGAGATACAGCTGATTGCACCTGTACCTGGTAACGTTCCCTGCAGGGCATGGGGGAGATACAGCTGATTGCATCTGTACCTGGTAACGTTCCCTCCAGGGCAGGGAGGAGATACAGCTGATTGCACCTGTACCTGGTAACGTTCCCTCCAGGGCATGGGGGAGATACAGCTGATTGCATCTGTACCTGGTAACGCTCCCTCCAGGGCAGGGGGGAGATACAGCTGATTGCACCTGTACCTGGTAACGTTCCCTCCGGGGCAGGGAGGAGATACAGCTGATTGCATCTGTACCTGGTAACGTTCCCTCCGGGGCAAGGAGGAGATACAGCTGATTGCATCTGTACCTGGTAACGTTCCCTCCTGAGCAGGGAGGAGATACAGCTGATTGCACCTGTACCTGGTAACGTTCCCTCCAGGGCAGGGAGGAGATACAGCTGATTGCACCTGTACCCGGTAACGTTCCCTCCTGAGCAGGGAGGAGATACAGCTGATTGCACCTGTACCCGGTAACGTTCCCTCCAGGGCATGGGGGAGATACAGCTGATTGCACCTGTACCTGGTAACGTTCCCTCCGGGGCAGGGAGGAGATACAGCTGATTGCATCTGTACCTGGTAACGTTCCCTCCGGGGCAGGGAGGAGATACAGCTGATTGCATCTGTACCTGGTAACGTTCCCTCCTGGGCAGGGAGGAGATACAGCTGATTGCACCTGTACCCGGTAACGTTCCCTCCTGGGCAGGGGGGAGATACAGCTGATTGCATCTGTACCTGGTAACGTTCCCTCCTGGGCAGGGAGGAGATACAGCTGATTGCATCTGTACCCGGTAACGTTCCCTCCTGGGCAGGGAGGAGATACAGCTGATTGCACCTGTACCCGGTAACGTTCCCTCCAGGGCTGGGAGGAGATACAGCTGATTGCATCTGTACCCGGTAACGTTCCCTCCAGGGCAGGGAGGAGATACAGCTGATTGCACCTGTACCCGGTAACGTTCCCTCCGGGGCAGGGAGGAGATACAGCTGATTGCATCTGTACCTGGTAACGTTCCCTCCGGGGCAGGGAGGATATACAGCTGATTGCATCTGTACCTGGTAACGTTCCCTCCTGGGCAGGGAGGAGATACAGCTGATTGCACCTGTACCCGGTAACGTTCCCTCCTGGGCAGGGAGGAGATACAGCTGATTGCACCTGTACCCGGTAACGTTGCCTCCAGGGCAGGGGGGAGATACAGCTGATTGCATCTGTACCTGGTAACGTTCCCTCCAGGGCAGGGGGGAGATACAGCTGATTGCATCTGTACCTGGTAACGTTCCCTCCTGGGCAGGGAGGAGATACAGCTGATTGCATCTGTACCCGGTAACGTTCCCTCCTGGGCAGGGAGGAGATACAGCTGATTGCACCTGTACCCGGTAACGTTCCCTCCAGGGCTGGGAGGAGATACAGCTGATTACATCTGTACCCGGTAACGTTCCCTCCAGGGCAGGGAGGAGATACAGCTGATTGCATCTGTACCCGGTAACGTTCCCTCCTGGGCAGGGAGGAGATACAGCTGATTGCACCTGTACCCGGTAACGTTCCCTCCAGGGCTGGGAGGAGATACAGCTGATTGCATCTGTACCTGGTAACGTTCCCTCCAGGGCAGGGAGGAGATACAGCTGATTGCATCTGTACCTGGTAACGTTCCCTCCAGGGCAGGGGGGAGATACAGCTGATTGCATCTGTACCTGGTAACGTTCCCTCCAGGGCAGGGGGGAGATACAGCTGATTGCACCTGTACCTGGTAACGTTCCCTCCAGGGCAGGGAGGAGATACAGCTGAATGCATCTGTACCTGGTAACGTTCCCTCTAGGGTAGGGAGGAGATACAGCTGATTGCATCTGTACCTGGTAACGTTCCCTCCAGGGCAGGGAGGAGATACAGCTGATTGCATCTGTACCTGGTAACGTTCCCTCCAGGGCAGGGGGGAGATACAGCTGATTGCATCTGTACCTGGTAACGTTCCCTCCAGGGCAGGGAGGAGATACAGCTGATTGCACCTGTACCTGGTAACGTTCCCTCCAGGGCAGGGGGGAGATACAGCTGATTGCACCTGTACCTGGTAACGTTCCCTCCATGGCAAACATAATATCTCCCGCGGAATGCGTCCAAGAGGAAGCCGCAATGTCATCTGTCGCAGCTTCCTATTGGTCCACGTGACACGGCATGCAGCACCTTTCCCGGTATGTCTCTATATAGGTATGTGTATCATGAGCTGAAATGAATGCAATTCACCCCGCGTCCCTACACATCACCCATGTAAAATAAACATGGGGACGGGGGAGGGGGACAGAGCGTGAACTTCTGCTTTACAAGCCCCAGCAGTGCTGATGTGTTACACAATGGGTCTCACAGATACGCCCAGACGGGGGGAAATAGTGACAAGTTAAAGGCCTCGGGATTCTTCCTCCTAAAAATCCTGATACCTTTTAGGCAGAAAATATAATATTTGGGGAATCTTCTGAGGCCATTTGGGATGGGAATGGGAGGAGATATTCCCCACTTCCTCTGGTTACTTCCAACAATATTGTTAAACTCTTTGATGCATCCCATTGCTCTGTCAGTGAAGAGGTTAATATACTGTAGTGCTGCAGTATTAAAGAGGATTGTAATCCTTAATATGTTATGGAAGGCAATGAGAGAAAGTACATGTCATTGTATCTTGGATATAACTGAAGATACATCCTACATGTATCTTGGATATAACTGAAGATACATCCTACATGTATCTTGGATATAACTGAAGATACATCCTACATGTATCTTGGATATAACTGAAGATACATCCTACATGTATCTTGGATATAACTGAAGATACATCTTACATGTATCTTGGATATAACTGAAGATACATCTTACATGTATCTTGGATATAACTGAAGATACATCTTACATGTATCTTGGATATAACTGAAGATACATCCTACATGTATCTTGGATATAACTGAAGATACATCCTACATGTATCTTGGATATAACTGAAGATACATCCTACATGTATCTTGGATATAACTGAAGATACATCCTACATGTATCTTGGATATAACTGAAGATACATCCTACATGTATCTTGGATATAACTGAAGATACATCCTACATGTATCTTGGATATAACTGAAGATACATCCTACATGTATCTTGGATATAACTGAAGATACATCCTACATGTATCTTGGATATAACTGAAGATACATCCTACATGTATCTTGGATATAACTGAAGATACATCTTACATGTATCTTGGATATAACTGAAGATACATCCTACATGTATCTTGGATATAACTGAAGATACATCTTACATGTATCTTGGATATAACTGAAGATACATCCTACATGTATCTTGGATATAGCTGAAGACAGAAGAGACTGGGCGTGATACTGTGCAGTAGTGAGTGTGCATAGTGATAGGTCAGATTACGGATAGAGGTCACGGTTCTCTGTGTGTATAAGGACATTACAGGAAGGTTTCTTACCAGAGTTGTAGATGCAGAATGTCGAATTCGGCCAGGTTTCTCCACCTAATATTAAACACACAAGTTAATCTAACCAATTACAGCTCAATTATTACAGTAAACATGCCATAACTGTATTTGCTAGAGAGATTACATGCTTCCCATTAACACAAAAACAGAGAAGGTTGTTTCAAATGTGGTTCTGGTCCAAACTGTAAATATGTGTTAGATACAGCAGAATTATGTAACGTTTCAAAAACAAATCGGGTTGGAATCAACTCTCATGAACCATCGTTCCAAATAAGTAGTGTGCGCGATGCACGGTGTCCGAGTGTGGGTCTTGGAACACCTGCATGCAATTGATAAAACACAATCTGGATTCTGTCACTGCTTCACATGCATTGAAAACACATCATGGAGATAAAAGTGGTTTCAATTCTGTTTCTGGAGAACGTGTATCGTAGTCCCAGGAGTGGCACAAAACGACAGAAGAGAATCTTGGTGCGAAGCTGCTGGGGGGGATCGGTGCGGGGCTACTGGGGGGGATTGGTGCGGGGCTGCTGGGGGGATTGGTGCGGGGCTGCTGGGTGGATCGGTGCGGGGATGCTGGGGGGATCGGTGCGGGCTGCTGGGGGGGATTGGTGCAGGGCTGCTGGGGGGATTGGTGCAGAGCTGCTGGGGGGATTGGTGTGGGGCTGCTGAGGGGATTGGTGCAGAGCTGATGGGGGGGATCGGTGCGGGGCTGCTGGGGGGATTGGTGCGGGGCTGCTGGGGGGGATTGGTGCGGGGCTGCTGGGTGGATTGGTGCGAGGCTGCTGGGGGGATTGGTGCGGGGCTGCTGGGTGGATCGGTGCGGGGCTGCTGGGGGGGATTGGTGCAGGGCTGCTGGGGGGATTGGTGCAGAGCTGCTGGGGGGATTGGTGTGGGGCTGCTGAGGGGATTGGTGCGGGGCTGCTGGGGGGGATTGGTGTGGGGCTGCTGAGGGGATTGGTGCGGGGCTGCTGGGGGGGATTGGTGCAGGGCTGCTGGGGGGGATTGGTGCGGGGCTGCTGGGGGGATGGATGCGGGGCTGCTGGGGGGATTGGTGCGGGGCTGCTGGGGGGATTGGTGCGGGGCTGCTGGGGGGATTGGTGCGGGGCTGCTGGGTGGATCGGTGCGGGGATGCTGGGGGGATCGGTGCGGGCTGCTGGGGGGGATCGGTGCAGGGCTACTGGGGGGATTGGTGCGGGGCTGCTGGGTGGATCGGTGCGGGGATGCTGGGGGGATCGGTGCGGGCTGCTGGGGGGGATCGGTGCAGGGCTACTGGGGGGATTGGTGCAGAGCTGATGGGGGGGATCGGTGCGGGGCTGCTGGGGGGATTGGTGCGGGGCTGCTGGGGGGATTGGTGCGGGGCTGCTGGGTGGATCGTAGTCCCAGGAGTGGCACAAAACGACAGAAGAGAATCTTGGTGCGAAGCTGCTGGGGGGGATCGGTGCGGGGCTACTGGGGGGGATTGGTGCGGGGCTGCTGGGGGGATTGGTGCGGGGCTGCTGGGTGGATCGGTGCGGGGATGCTGGGGGGATCGGTGCGGGCTGCTGGGGGGGATCGGTGCAGGGCTACTGGGGGGATTGGTGCAGAGCTGATGGGGGGGATCGGTGCGGGGCTGCTGGGGGGATTGGTGCGGGGCTGCTGGGGGGGATTGGTGCGGGGCTGCTGGGTGGATTGGTGCGAGGCTGCTGGGGGGATTGGTGCGGGGCTGCTGGGTGGATCGGTGCGGGGCTGCTGGGGGGGATTGGTGCAGGGCTGCTGGGGGGATTGGTGCAGAGCTGCTGGGGGGATTGGTGTGGGGCTGCTGAGGGGATTGGTGCGGGGCTGCTGGGGGGGATTGGTGTGGGGCTGCTGAGGGGATTGGTGCGGGGCTGCTGGGGGGGATTGGTGCAGGGCTGCTGGGGGGGATTGGTGCGGGGCTGCTGGGGGGATGGATGCGGGGCTGCTGGGGGGATTGGTGCGGGGCTGCTGGGGGGATTGGTGTGGGGCTACTGGGGGGATTGGTGCGGGGCTGCTGGGGGGGATCGGTGCGGGGCAGCTGGGGGGGATCGGTGCGGGGCTGCTGGGGGGGATTGGTGCGGGGCTGCTGGGGGGATCGGTGCGGGGCTGCTGGGGGGATCGGTGCGGGGCTGCTGGGGGGGATTGGTGTGGGGCTGCTGGGGGGGATTGGTGCGGGGCTGCTGGGGGGGATTGGTGCGGGGCTGCTGGGGGGGATTGGTGCGGGGCTGCTGGGGGGGATTGGTGCGGGGCTACTGGGGGGGATTGGTGCAGGGCTGCTGGGGGGATTGGTGTGGGGCTGCTGGGGGGGATTGGTGCGGGGCTGCTGGGGGGGATTGGTGCGGGGCTGCTGGGGGGGATTGGTGCAGGGCTGCTGGGGGGATTGGTACGGGGTTGCTGGGGGGGATTGGTGCGGGGCTGCTGGGGGGGATCGGTGCGGGGCTGCTGGGGGGATCGTTGCGGGGCTACAGGGGGGATCGGTGCAGAGCTGCTGGGGGGATTGGTGCGGGGCTGCTGGTGGGGATTGGTGCGGGGCTGCTGGGGGGATTGGTGCGGGGCTGCTGGGGGGATTGGTGCGGGGCTGCTGGGGGGGATTGGTGCGGAGCTGCTGGGGGGGATTGGTACGGAGCTGGTGGGGGGGATTGGTGCGGAGCTGCTGGGGGGGATTGGTGCGGAGCTGATGGGGATTGGTACAGGGCTGCTGGGGGGATTGGTGCGGGGCTGCTGGTGGTGATTGGTGCGTTGCTGCTGGGGGGGATTGGTGCGGGGCTGCTGGGGGGGATCGGTGCGGGGCTGCTGGGGGGATCGTTGCGGGGCTACAGGGGGGATCGGTGCAGAGCTGCTGGGGGGATTGGTGCGGGGCTGCTGGGGGGGATTGGTGCGGGGCTGCTGGGGGGATTGGTGCGGGGCTGCTGGGGGGATTGGTGCGGGGCTGCTGGGGGGGATTGGTGCGGAGCTGCTGGGGGGGATTGGTACGGAGCTGGTGGGGGGGATTGGTGCGGAGCTGCTGGGGGGGATTGGTGCGGAGCTGATGGGGATTGGTACAGGGCTGCTGGGGGGGATTGGTGCGGGGCTGCTGGTGGTGATTGGTGCGTTGCTGCTGGGGGGGATTGGTGCGGGGCTGCTGGGGGGATTGGTGCGGAGCTGCTGGGGGGGATTGGTACGGAGCTGGTGGGGGGGATTGGTGCGGAGCTGCTGGGGGGGATTGGTGCGGAGCTGATGGGGATTGGTGCAGGGCTGCTGGGGGGGATTGGTGCGGGGCTGCTGGTGGGGATTGGTGCGTTGCTGCTGGGTGGGATTGGTACGGAGCTGGTGGGGGGGATTGGTGCAGGGCTGCTGGGGGGGATTGGTGCGGGGCTGCTGGGGGGGATTGGTGCGGGGCTGCTGGTGGGGATTGGTGCGTTGCTGCTGGGGGGGATTGGTATGGAGCTGGTGGGGGGGATTGGTGCGGGGCTGCTGGGGGGGATTGGTGCGGGGCTGCTGGTGGGGATTGGTGCGTTGCTGCTGGGGGGGATTGGTATGGAGCTGGTGGGGGGGATTGGTGCGGGGCTGCTGGTGGGGATTGGTGCGGGGCTGCTGGTGGGGATTGGTGCGTTGCTGCTGGGGGGATTGGTGCGGAGCTGGTGGGGGGGATTGGTGCGGAGCTGATGGGGATTTGTGCAGGGCTGCTGGGGGGGATTGGTGCGGGGCTGCTGGGGGGGATTGGTGTGGGGCTGCTGGGGGGGATTGGTGCGGGGCTGCTGGGGGGGATTGGTGTGGAGCTGATGGGGGATTGCTGGGAGAAGTACGGTGGCTGCTGGGGGATCATGTAGGGCTGCCGGCGCCTCACTCCACCTCCTCCCCCCTCTTCCCCCCTCCTCACGAACGGGCGCGCGGCGGCCATTTTTAAAAAAATTTAGCGCGACCCGGTTATAATGCGATCGGATATGGTGGCCCCCGAGGACCGCGCTATAACGGGGTTCAGCTGTATGTCCATCAAGTTCATCTTATGCTAAATTTAGACTTTTGGTGAGTTTGTGCCTGGTGCTCTTACCCTAGTATTGTAGTATAAATGCCCCTGTATTTTAGATGTAACGTTCTGTGCTCTTCTACTGAACAGTCTTATGTACAGTACAATGTACAGTAAGTGTAGCACCCTGCTAAAGCCTTCCCCCTGCATGTCAGCCCTGGTAGCTGCAGGCAGTGCCAGGGTTAATGTCTCGCCAGGCATGTGAGTCTGTCTCTATATTGTTTCTAAAGTGTTGCACTTCCAGCCCCATGTTTGGCCTGGAAAGCGCTGGAGGGTCACATGTCAGGATGGGTGACATGTAACTATCTTTAATCTGCCCAGTTACTGGGGGCAGAATTATATGCCACCCCCTCATTATCAATGGTGGGGATCCCCCTTTTTTTATTCAGACCCCCAGGAGGATTTCACCATCAAAGATCAGTCTCCAAGGATCCACCATCATCCACACCCCAACTTTACACCCACCAAAGGGGGTATCCAGGTCCACCTGGCCGGGTTAGGATCAGCCACTTTGTTATTTTCCAGGCAGGAAAAGTATTTGCTCAAGAATGGGGCCCTAGAGTAACAAAAATAGGGGATATTCTCTCACAGAAGGGTGGAAGAGGAGAACCTCTCTATACAGCCTTCATGGTGAAGATGCCTACGAGGTGATTCCTGTAATGTTTATGCTAAAAGAAGTCTACATTGAAGAGCTATGTACTGCTATTGTACTGCTATGCTGCTGCTGACTAAATAAAGTGATTCATTAAAAGTTCCTGGCGCCTTTTACTATTTGGTTACTATTTGGTTCTGTCACTCCTCAACTACAGCCTTGGCCTGAATCTACTGAAGGATGCCCTGGGAAGACAGGTAAGCTTACTGAGCTACATATACCTTGGAGCAGGTACACAACCCTTAAGCAAAAGACTATTATATCTACAGTACCTCAAATTGTTAGTACTGTACACCCTATCCTTGCAGCTGGGGGGCTGGGGGGGGGGGGATAGGGGTGTTACATTAGCAAGGAAGTAACTCCAACAACAGACAGATCTATCAAACACGACTTACCACAAGGCTATCAATCATTGTCTACTACAAACATATTCTCTATAAACATCTCCAATGCTGGTAAATGGGGATTACACATCTGGAGACAAGTGACGAGTTTGCCGTAAGTCCGTCTCTACTTGAAACTGGAAAGAAGATGAATAAAAAGAGAATGCTGCTGCTTGTAACAGGCTTAGAGGTGCTTTCCCCTAGCACACTCTCCACCTCTGGAGAGATTCTTTGGCTTTGAACCCTGCTTGTTAGGGTTGCCACATTTAAGTTTTTATGATACGGGACGCCGAAATCCATTATGAAATTAGTAATGAGGGATGAATGATTTGAAAGTGCTCGGAGCTGAATGGTACAGTATCGTCCACTTGACAGCTATAGTTTTTGGGTTTTATTATCTCTGAGCTTGGACGTGCGGGGATATACACAACTGACCTAACACGTAGGGGTCGGAGAAAAAGGAACGCCTATAGGGTTGGGTGATGGGATGACCAGGCAATGTCCGAACTTTATTATTTTAATAATTTAGTAAGGCGGCATCTATCGGAAAAGGGAACTATTACACCCAAGTAGAAATCTACTACGTTTTTATGACCAATTTCATTACAGTCATTTTAAGTTCAGGCGTTTCACGTCCAGGTGCTAAAATACGGGACAATTATGTGTCCCGACAGACCTTTCAGGGACAAGTGAATGAAATAAGGGACATTCCCGTATATATGGGACGTCTGGCGACCATAGACTGGCTATATTTTTATCCAGGAGAGGGGTCTCTAAACAAAGTACAGGTCAAGCATCAACAGGAATAAACTTACTGGGAAAAAGAGAACCACTTTCCTTTCTATGACCACTTTTGTCCCAATTTTGTAGAGGAATAACCCCACACATAGCTGTGACCGGGCGACTTACCTCCAAGGTATGCGCAGTTATAATTGCTGCAGTTGGTCTCTGTGGTGGTCAAGCTAAACTCATAGTGCTCTTCCACAAAGCTGGAGACGGTGAACACCTCGTACGCCGGAACTAGCACCTCATGTTCACGAGGAAACTGGGAGAAGGCATCGATGTGGACGCCGAAGCAGGTGATGATGGTAAAGAATGTGTCATTGCCAAACATCTTTGCTTGATTTATATCTAGGGATGTAGATAAAAACTGCCCAAACTTGACATGGTGTGAATCGGTGGGGGGCTTAAAATGAACATTGTCCATCCCTCTATATACCAACTTCTTGCTCTGCTTACAATTACCTGATAAAAGCTGTAGAGCGACAGTCAGGTAATAATGGAAGGCTTTGAAGTGGAAGTTGTCCTTGTAATAACTATAGGATTTTCCAGCTGATTTCACTGCTTCATTAAAGTCTTTATTAATAAATCCCGAGTGGGCCACAATAGCAACCCCATGGTTGTCCTCAAATCCATCTGGAAGGAGGGATTTCACCTTGCGTTTCGTCTGTGATCGCCAAATGTCCTCTGCTTCTTCCCATGCTCGTTTGAAATGTGTACTTTGGGTCTTTTCATGCTTCAGCAGCTCTTTGGAGATGATGGCCTCCTCCATTTGATTCCTGCAGCCAATGTACTGGTCATCAAATGCCTCGTCTGCCATATCCAAGGTTTGAACTGTGATGTGTTCCTGTGGAAAGACAAAGAAACACAACTAGATATACATGTGTTCCGGGGTTTCTCAGATATTAGAATAAATGGGGGAGGGAAAAACAAGTAGGGGGACAAACCCTGTCTGTGCAGCCAACACAAAATAAATGAAAATGAAAAAAAGTGTCAGTAAACCCCATACAAAGTGCATCACTACATACGCACTTCTTAGGAAAGTATCAACAAAGATGTCATGATGTAGTGATATTGTGCTCTGTATGGGGTTTGCTGACACATTTCTTTTCTGGGGGTTCCCAGGGAGGCGGAGGGCACGATCACACTAATGAGATCACACTGGGAGCTGAGACGTACAACAAAACCCACAGGGAAATGTATCCAGGGGAAGCAATTTGTTCTGAAACAGTGAGCACGTGTTTTGCTCCGTGCCAATTTGCTCAGTGACGTACATCAAGAAGCAAGACGAACAATCTATTTGTTTTACATGTGGGTAGTCGCAGCACTACCTTATGTGCACCCGCTTCGGCCACACTAGGTCTCATTACGTTTAGGGGCTCATCCCCCACACACTGGAATGCAGTTTCGACCCTTATTTTAGCAGCCAGAACATGCAGCCAGCATTTCTAATGACACCCCCCCCCCTGCACACACCCTTCCTGTGGCACTTCCTTGGGAGTGGTGGCGATGGAAGAAGCTCACCCAGGTGGTTCTAATGTGTAAGTTATGCCCCAGCGGAAGACTGGCCCAACTTCAACAATCACCGCCTGGGAGGGCTCCCTCCGTAACCACCAGAGGCAGGGCCCCGTGGGGAGAGGTAGGCCTTTCTTTAAACTTGCACTGGGGCCCACCGTTGCCAAGTTCCGCCCCTGCGTTTGGGGCAGGTCTCCTAGGTGGAGAACTCAGACTTTGCAGATTTATTCGGCAAATAGAGATGGTTTTAGGGACAAATTGGCATAGATATAATTACTGACGGTCTCCTCCCCCAACTCCTTCTAAACAGCGTCTGTAAGGGGTCATGGTAAATGCATCAGAGATGTACAGTATATGTGAGAATTAGAAATGCAGAAATACTGCGGTTTCACAAAACGCTGACTGCAGCAGGGAGGGTCCCAGCAATAATATTAAGGATAACCTAATGACTGTTATGTTTATATATAGAGGAATGTGAAGGTGCACCCAGCTGAGCTTCAGAACTGCAGAAGAGGGTTAGAAAACATTTTGAGATGTGCTGCGCAGGCAAACCAGAAAATGGAAGTGTCTAAAAACAAACCTCTAAGATGCACCAACATCTCCTGCAATAAACAGTAGCACATTTATCAAAGCAACAGAAGCAGGAAAAAACAAGATTCTCTTTTATATATGTAGCCAGGTCACCCTTTGCCCCCTGCGACCTCCCAGGGAGCCTCCGTGGCCAGGACCGATGTCGGGTACTGCCGGAGGCCAGCGGCAGACCCGACGGCCATTCCGGAGGGTGGGGGCCGAGGAGGGAGCTGCGCCTCTTCTCCGCGAGCGGGCCGGTTGCCGGGGACGCGATCGGGCCGTCGCTAAGGCCGCGGTCACGTCTCTAAGGTCCCGAAGGCCAGCGAAGAGGGCGCCGCCATTACCCAGCCACTCGCGCATGCGCAGTGATCGCGCATGCGCAGTGATCGCGCATGCGCAAGGGAGCCCCGCGAGTCAGGTAGGCATCACGCTAGTGTAGAAACAGGCCAGGAGAGTCGCGCAAGAGTAGGGATAGAGAAGGAGATGTTGTGGCGGCCATTAGGGGTTAGTGCAGGCAGAGGGAAGGCGCGCACGCGGCCCCAATGTTATTGCAGGTGCCTCGGGACTACAACTCCCATGAGGCTTAGGGCCAAGCACACCAAGTGCATCAGTGTGGCCAATAAGGGACAAGGATCTGCAGAGGGAGCAAGTGGATACATTTGGCGGGCTTGCAGCTACGTGGGAGTCAGAGACCGGAGAAGCCCAGGGAAGGAGGTAGGGTACGGGAGTCAGGGACTCCCTGTACTAGGCCAGCACCCCCAGGGCCCGAGATAGCTCCGCTCCCCAGTAAAGTGAGTGTTGCCAGGGACAGCCCTCAGGTTAGGGACCCTGTCACTTGCATTAGTGGGAGCTGGGAAAGTAAGGCATACGAGAGTTGGAGTCAGGGAGCTGTGAGGGAAGAAAGAGTGTGGGGAGCGAGTGCAGCTCCTGCCCCACATAGGTACCCACACCCCAGGTAGGCCCCAACTCCCCACTAGTTTAGTGGGTAAGTGCTTAGGGAGGCCCAAGATAGGGACACTGCCCTTAGTGTAGAGTGCTGCCTTGCCAGAGTCACGGCTGTAAGTGCTGTGAGGTCTGACAGGCAGGCACCTTGATGCGCAGCACGTTGGCTGCAGCATCCAGTGAGCTACAGCTTGCATCCAGTGAGCTACAGTAGGCACTGGGACTCGTTAAGTGTTATTAAGCATAGTCAGGCTGGGAAGAGTTAGGGGAGTGGGGCGGGTTATTAACCCCTGTTAGGCCCCTAGGAGTTTTCCCCAAAGCCACTTTAGGTTGCGGTACCACAGGGACAGGCCCTAGGTTAGGGTTCCTGTCACGTTAGAGCCAAGTGTTAGTTAGGGACTCAGCGGACGCTGCGGTTCCTGTGAAGCGGTTCGGACCCACGTTGGGGTCCGCAGAGACTATTCCAGAGTGAGACTGCCCTGGCGGTCCGCGTACAAAGAAGTCCGGTGTGGGATCAGACGGAACCTTCACACGACAGATCCTTTGTGAAGCCCGTTGGAGATCCGAGCACGGGAGTGCTCGGCAGGTACTATCTACTACACAAGTGCACCAACGGGCCCTTAGTTTAATAGTGACTGCGCAGTCACCCATTGACACTGTCTGCAAGAGTGCGGGACATTGGGTGGGGTTCTTTGGACACTGGGTGGGATCACCTGGTGTTGGGGAAGCGTCCTGCTGGATGTCGCAGTAAGTGTCTCCTCGAGAGAGGGACACCTGTTCTGATATGTTATGTGATGATGTGTTATCTCATGTTTTTAAGTAAATGGTATTAGTTAATATATAAATCCTTGTGTATGGTATTATTGATTGTCCTGCGAGTAACCACTCCCCCTCTGGTGGGAGCCATCGCAGGTGGAGGTGCTGAATTGAGTAAGTGGTTACCCCTAGTATAATTGCCCCAGGTTCCCCGTGGCGGAAGCTCAGCCCTCCTGCGAGCCAACAGGTAATGCACCACACCTATGGTAACACCGTATGTTTCTTGCACCCACATCAGATCTGCGATTGGGGGGGGGGAATACCCGTTACATATATGTTTGATATAATTTTTTTTCTTATAAAAACAAAGTATCCTAGTGGGATTAAATATAAAAATGTTCCTAGCTGGCAACTTGGTTCTATAAGGGGTAATATTTTAGCTAATATTAATATATTATGTTGAACATTGTTATGTTATGTATTTTTCTACATCCATTCTACGTTGGCTAGTCTTATCTTACCTATGTGGTCATCACATGTGTACATAGGTAAGACCAGCCTGGGGTAGGGGATAAAAATTGCACCTATTTGGGGGCGCGAGCTTGATATCGCCAGGTATCTGAGTTTAGTGAATAGCAAGTGAGTAGATAATTAGCAGTTAAATCTTAATTTGCAAACTTATTGTGAAATGTAACACTTGTGCTCTTATAATTAGGCAATGCATATTCATTAATATGATAATTATCTATCGTACAGTTTCATTTAGCCCACACTAATTGGAGCGATAAAATGAATTATCACTTTGATATTTAAGCGTTAAACCTTTTTCGTAAATACGACAGTATAACTAGTTTTTTACCATTAACGCAGAGCGATATAAATATTTCAAATCTATTAAATCTAAGCCTGGGATCCCAGATCACTGACAGAGGGGAGGAGAGATTAATGTATCACTCAAAGAGCGGAGAAGAGATTTAACAGATCACTCACATAGGGGGAGAAGAGCTTAAACAGATCACTCACAGAGCGGAGGAGAGATTAAACAGATCACTCAAATAGGGGGGGAGAGATTAAACAGATCACTCACAGAGCGGAGGAGAGATTAAACATGACACTCACAGAGGGGAGGAGAGATTAAACAGATCACTCACAGAGGGGAGGAGAGATTAAACAAGACACTCACAGAGCGGGAGGAGAGATTAAACAGATCACTCACAGAGCATTGGAGAGATTAAACAGATCACTCACAGAGCGGGGAAGAGATTAAACAAGACACTCACAGAGGGGAGGAGAGATTAAACAGATCACTCACATAGGGGAGGAGGGATTAAACAAGAAACTCACAGAGGGGAGGAGAAATTAAACAGATCACTCACAGAGGGGAGCAGAGATTAAACAGATCACTCACAGAGGGGGAGAAGAGATTAAACAAGACACTCACAGAGGGGAGGAAGAGATTAAACAGATCACTCACAGAGGGGGGGAAGAGATTAAACAGATCCCTCACAGAGGGGGGAAGAGATTAAACAGATCACTCACATAGGGGAGGAGAGATTAAACATGACACTCACAGAGGGGGGGAAGCGATTAAACAGATCACTCACAGAGGGGAGGAGAGATTAAACAGATCACTCACAGAGGGGAGGAGAGATTAAACAAGACACTCACAGAGGGGAGGAGAGATTAAACAGATCACTCACAGAGGGGGGAGAGATTAAACAGATCACTCACAGAGGGGAAGAGATTAAACCAGACACTCACAGAGGGGAGGAGAGATTAAACAAGACACTCACAGAGGGGAGGAAGAGATTAAACAGATCACTCACAGAGGGGAGGAGAGATTAAACAGATCACTCACAGAGGGGAGGAGAGATTAAACAGATCACTCACATAGGGGAGGAGAGATTAAACAAGACACTCACAGAGCGTTGGAGAAGAGATTAAACAGATCACTCACATAGGGGGAGAAGAGATTAAACAGATCACTCACAGAGGGTAGGAGAGATTAAACAAGACACTCACAGAGCGGGAGGAGAGATTAAACATGACACTCACAGAGGGGAGGAGAGATTAAACATGACACTCACAGAGGGGGGAGAGATTAAACAGATCACTCACAGAGGGGAGGAGAGATTAAACAAGACACTCACAGAGGGGAGGAGAGATTAAACATGACACTCACAGAGGGGAGGAGAGATTAAACAGATCACTCACAGAGGGGAGGGGAGATTAAACAAGACACTCACAGAGGGGAGGAGAGATTAAACAGATCACTCACAGAGGGGGGGAGAGATTAAACAGATCACTCACAGAGGAGAGGAGAGATTAAACAAGACACTCACAGAGGGGAGGAAGAGATTAAACAGATCACTCACAGAGGGGAGGAGAGATTAAACAGATCACTCACATAGGGGAGGAGAGATTAAACAAGACACTCACAGAGTTTTGGAAAAGAGATTAAACAAGACACTTACAGAGCGTTGGAGAAGAGATTAAACAGATCACTCACATAGGGGGAGAAGAGATTCAACAGATCACTCACAGAGGGGAGGATAGATTAAACATGACACTCACGGAGGGGGGGAGAGATTAAACAGATCACTCACAGAGGGGAGGAGAGTTTAAACAAGACACTCACAGAGGGGAGGAGAGATTAAACATGACACTCACAGAGGGGAGGAGAGATTAAACATGACACTCACAGAGGGGAGGAAGAGATTAAACAGATCACTCACAGAGGGGAGGAGAGATTAAACATGACACTCACAGAGGGGAGGAGAGATTAAACAGATCACTCACAGAGCGGGAGGAGAGATTAAACAGATCACTCACAGAGGGGAGGAGAGATTAAAAAAAAAAATGTTATTAGAAATTATGATTCTTATGTCTATGAGGTTTCTCAAAACTCTACATGAAATCAGGGTTTAGTGAGAATTAAGGTTTGTATCAATTTCCCAAAGAAGTTGGGGTGAAATGTGATTTCTATGCAACAAAGCAGACAGGAAGCTAGTGAGTGTGTTTACCCCTTAGGGTGCTGTAGTGATATTTGCTAGCACACTGGTGACCCTTGTGACATCATCAGTTTTTTGCTTGTGTCCAGAAGCAGTGAATATGATTGTTAGAAACATCTTCGTGAAGTAATACTCATGAATCAGGTTTCCTGTTCAAATCAGCAGTTTTGATTATTCTTCAATCAGCTTCAGCGTTTTATGTAGCAAGGATACATATTAGATTATTAGATGCTTCTATTCAATGTAAAATACATCTGAAGAAGGTAGTGACTTATGCTATGTGCACAGTTATTCTTATAGCCTCAGAACAAAGAGATATAAATCACTTGTCTTAGCTAACTCTTTGCTGGTTTCTCATGCAGATAAGAAACTAAGAAAAATATATATATATCTGAGTTAGAAAGAAAGACATATATTAGAGGATGTAAAGCAGAATGAGAGGGAGACAGGCATCCTGGGAACAGGTCATACCTGTTAAGAATACGAGTTAAAGCATAGTATCATCAGAATACAATGTGTGGGAAAGAGAGTTTGAAACTGGGAAAGCAACTCTCGTCAATATTATACATACATCCTGTCACTCAGTTTCAAGTCACCACTGATAATAATAACATTGTATACCATTCATTTCAAACTGCCCATAAGATCTTTCATGAGAAAAGCAACTTAAAACATCTCAACCTATTGAGTGCTCAATGTCTATATTGATTATATATTGATTGCTGTCCTACTTAATATAGAAAATATATTTGTATATAATAATATATATCAATGATCTTAATGGAAGAGCTGAACTTCCTCTTCCATTAACTTAGTCAGTGAACCGTCATTGTGCGATCGCTACAGAAAGGATCAGGTGGTCTTAATGCCACCAGGCCAGTGGCACTTGTGTGCTGAGAGACATTTATAACATCAAGAGTGCACCCTGGTGGCAGGGGAACAATTAGAAATGTTTGTGGCAGTAAGGGGGGTAACCAGGCTCTCAATAAAGGTCAAGCCCATGAATGGTTACCCTTGATCCATATATTGGGGTTCAGTAGTGTCAGCTCTTGAGCCCAGTACTATTTAATGCATAACTTGTCATTTGCGTTAATAATGAATTTTTGCCTTTCCGGGAATACCAGCGAGCAGGGATTACTAGGGCTTGAGTTTCAAGGGGGGTTTTGCGGAGAAATTGTTGTCAGAATGTGTCTAGGTAGTTGGGGTCCGGAGTTGTCAATTCCCCTAAAGATGTACCCAGGAATCAAGTCTGATTCCTGGATACATGTAGGCACATTGTCCCGGCAATATCTCCCCTTGAAAATGCTTGCGTGACTCACCGCTAGGGTCCCCTGCTTCAGCATAGCCCAGAAAGGTAAATGTGGCATAGGGATGTACAGAATCCCTGTAACTATGAGGGGTCCCTGGGTTAAGGGGGATACCCAGTTACTGCCTAGGTAGCCCAGAACCTGTATTGGGGTTCATGGGTCCTCCAACCATAAATATGAGGTTGTGAGGAGACTCAGAGTCCAGTCCAAGTCTATGAGATAGTGTGTGGGAAATAAAGGCTAGTAGAAAATAAAGTGCAGCTTTCTATTCTATTCCCCATAGCCAGAGACTTAGGATAAAGTAAAAGTATATTTGATTAACATTGGGTGTAATATGGTATATACTGTTGTGAACGGTAAATGAGCTGGGACTTTCAGAACCAATGTTCCGACAGGCTACCAGGGCTACCAAGTTGGTGCCCGTGAGTCTGCTGGACATCGGAGATGGAAGCCTGAGGTGTGAATGCCATTAGGGTAACAAGGAAAGGCTCAAAAACCGACGTCCTGGGAAAAATGGCAGTTGTCTGGGATGACATTTGTCCCACCAGACCTGGAGAAGCCTGACCAAGAGGGTGGCATCTGAATAGCAAGGGACTAAGGTAGCAAACATGCGCATGTCCCTGGCATGTCCCTGGCATGTGGTCTGCCGTGTAGTGGCTCAGGGGCTTACAACAATTTGGCCAAAATGTTAAACTAAAAGACCATTTTATTTAATAGATATTTATACATATATATTTAGGCACCGTACCATGTATAAGTTTCACTGGATGTGCACTGAGCTCTGTCTGTGTTTTATGTTCTGTCTCTGGTTTTAAATATATATTGCCATGCTCTGTAGCACTCCTCTGTGACACTTATATGCTTATATATATATGTTGTGGTTATTTTGGGGGTTCAATATGAGCTTGTAGGTGTCCTGTATGTTTTACAATTCTTGTTCAGCTAGTCTTAGCTGATTGGAGGGTGGCAACCTCATACCTAATTGAAGCTCACCCTCTCCCACATTTAAATGGTTAAAAGCTCACTCCATAGCATCTCCCACTCTCAGGGGAACTTGCTTGCTTGCAGTATGATTGTGACAAATCTAATACAGAGTGCTTTTCCTGGTAATGTACAGGTAAATAAAAGCTTCAATCAGACTTAGATCTATGCAACTAATTTTGACAGATTTATTATAAATCATTCTTCCTGCTAAGGCACAGGTTATTAAGAATGTATATTAGTGTTAGGGACCCTTGAGATGTGGTCTGCCGTGTAGTGGCTCAGGGGCTTACAACAATTTGGCCAAAATGTTAAACTAAAAGACCATTTTATTTAATAGATATCTATACATATATATTTAGGCACTGTACCGTGTATAAGTTTCACTGGATGTGCACTGAGCTCTGTCTGTGTTTTATGTTCTGTCTCTAATTTTAAATATATATTGCCATGCTCAGTGGCGCTCCTCTGTGACACTTATATGCTTATATATATGTTGTGGTTATTTTGGGGGTTCAATATGAGCTTGTAGGTGTCCTGTATGTTTTACAATTCTTGTTCAGCTAGTCTTAGCTGATTGGAGGGTGGCAACCTCCTGCCTTATTGAAGCTCACACCCTCCCACATTTAAATGATCAATAGCTCACTCCATAGCATCTCCCACTCTCAGGGGAACTTGCTTGCTTGCAGTATGATTGTGACAAATCTAATACAGAGTGCTTTTCCTGGTAATGCACAGGTTAATAAAAGCTTCAATCAGACTTAGATCTATGCAACTAATTTTGACAGATTTGTTATAAATCATTCTTCCTGCTAATGCACAGGTTATTAAGAATTTATATTAGTGTTAGGGACCCTTGAGATGTGGTCTGCCGAGTAGTGGCTCAGGGGCTTACAACAATTTGGCCAAAATGTTAAACTAAAAGACCATTTTATTTAATAGATATCTATACATATATATTTAGGCACTGTACCGTGTATAAGTTTCACTGAATGTGCACTGAGCTCTGTCTGTGTTTTATGTTCTGTCTCTGGGTTTAAATATATATTGCCATGCTCAGTAGCACTCCTCTGTGACACTTATATGCTTATATATATTGTGGTTATTTTGGGGGTTCAATATGAACTTGTAGGTGTCCTGTATGTCCTCCTATATATACCCTCAGTCTGCAATCAGTCATTGCTGAGCATAGTCATTGTGACGCCGTGCCTTGCCACATCCTTGTTGCTGAATCCTACCTTGCCTTGCCTTGTATGCTGTTTAACCTCTTGTTGCCTGAACCCTGCTAGCTCCTTGGACTCCACTTCTCTCTACTCCTGATCCGGCTTGTACAACAATCCTCCAATCTCCAGTCCTGACCTTGGCTTAGTACTCCAAAGATCCGATAATCTCCAATCCTGATCCTGACTACGCACACTGACGATCCGAAACTCTCCTCTCCTAAACTTGGCAAGTACCTTAACCATTCTCCAATCTATAACCCTGACCTGGCTTGAACGACTACTCTACATCCTAGATGCGCCCGCGTGGCTGTGGGTTGGCGTTATCCAATTCCCTACCTCAGGACCGCGGTCGCGCTTCATTTGTGGTGAGCTACGCGTTACACATATAAAGATTGTTATCATTACTTCACTGTATTACGCTTCTGTATTTAATACAACTACCAACAGGAGATACTGACAGACACATGTTACCAGCTGCACTCCCCACAACAGCGGAGAACCACGCATAAACCACTAGTGGAGAATCTGTGAGTTTATTACCAGATGTAGCGGAGCCCCCCGACACTGCCTCCGGAGCGGGGAACTACTCCGTTGCTCCGTGGGGCCTGGGGAGAGTGGCACCACCTTACAAATGAATTGGACTGAAATTGCGGTGGCCATCTTGAATTGGCTCCGCAAGTGTCTAAGGGAACTACAACTCCCAGAAGCCTCTGGGTGGGTCACATGGGCCGTCCCAGCCATTTGGGAGCGAGCAGCGATTTTGTGGAGCTTTGGATATCCTCCGAGGGGAAGGAAGGACACGGTCAGCCTTGACGGAGCTGGGAAGGAGGAAGGTAATGTCCAGGGAGCAGTCAAATTCCTGGACTTGACCTTGCCCCTTAGGCCCCAGATAGCCCCTGTCACTCTAGTGGAGTATTGCAAGGCCTGCCATACTGTTGGGATCATCCCTTACTTGAGAGACTGCCATGTTCAGGGACTTTATGTGAGACTCCAGCTGGAGCTCACACCACGTGGAGGTCTGGACACTTAGGCGAGAGGGGATTGCTGTCGGAGACCCTGCTGCATGGGACCTGCTTTAGTGTAATTCCGATTGAGTGACAGACAGAGAGAGTGACAGACAGAGAGAGTGACAGACAGAGAGAGTGACAGACAGAGAGAGTGACAGACAGAGAGAGTGACAGACAGAGAGAGTGACAGACAGAGAGAGTGACAGACAGAGAGAGTGACAGACAGAGAGAGTGACAGACAGAGAGAGTCACAGACAGAGAGAGTGACAGACAGAGAGAGTGACAGACAGAGAGAGTGACAGACAGAGAGAGTGACAGACAAAGAGAGTGACAGACAAAGAGAGTGACAGACAAAGAGAGTGACAGACAGAGAGAGTGACAGACAGAGAGAGTGACAGACAGAGAGAGTGACAGACAGTGAGAGTGACAGACAGAGAGAGTGACAAACAGAGAGACCGACAGACAGAGAGAGTGACAGACAGAGAGACCGACAGACAGAGAGACCGACAGACAGAGAGACCGACAGACAGAGAGACCGACAGACAGAGAGACCGACAGACAGAGAGACCGACAGACAGAGAGACCGACAGACAGAGAGAGTGACAGACAGAGAGAGTGACAGACAAAGAGAGTGACAGACAGACCAACAGACAGAGAGAGTGACAGACAGAGAGAGTGACAGACAGAGAGAGTGACAGACAGAGAGAGTGACAGACAGAGAGAGTGACAGACAGACCAACAGACAGAGAGAGTGACAGACAGAGAGAGTGACAGACAGAGAGAGTGACAGACAGAGAGAGTGACAGACAGAGAGAGTGAGTGACAGACAGAGAGAGTGACAGACAGAGAGAGTGACAGACAGACCAACAGACAGAGAGAGTGACAGACAGAGAGAGTGACAGACTTGCAGACAGAAGTGACAGTGTAGCTATCACCAGCATCTGAGGCAGTTCAGTGCTAGAGCTGCTGCCCTGAAATAGCAGAGGTTGTGGGTTCTGATCCTGCTGGGCCTGACCCTAGTACCCATATTATTAAAAGGGGTCTGAGGCCTGTGAGTATAGAACTTATGCAAATCTTTTAGGCTTTGTGGGGTGTGAGTTATTTAAATATCATTTGCATATCTCCCAGGTCTATAAGGGGTGCTCCTTTTTAAGCACAGATCTTCCTCCATGTGTTGTTTGAGAGGATATATATATATAGTGCTTGGGACTCTACCTAAAATATGTCTCTCCCACCCCATATTTTAGTGTCTGGAGGGTAAGACAGGCATAATGCGAGCCAGTGCTAACATGGCGTTCCGCCTATTCTAATGAGATAAGTAACGGTGTTATTTTTGCATATAATTACGGATACCAGTTAAACTCAGTATAATAACGTCTCTTACCTATTTCAGGTAACATCACACTATTTGCCCTGATGTCACTGTGGATCTGCTCCTGTTTGTAAAAATTGTGATAGCACCTGGAGAAAGAGATGCTAAAAACAATACCTAAAGCAACCTGTGTGGTGAAGACAACCCCCAGGATGAATTGTACCTGTGTTTTCACATGCATGATTAGAAGGAAGATGAAGGAACAGCTCTCCACTAGATGTTTCATCTTGATTGGCAAATTCTTTAATAAAACTGCAAGAAAATTCCCATTAATTAATATTTACATACTGTACATCTACATAAAAAAAACATAAGGACATGTAACATTGTTATTTTTTGTATACTGTATGACCTTTGCCTGCAACAATGTGTCAGCAGGCAGATCCCTCTCTGATGCCATCATCAGGTCCATCAGCTGGCTTAGCTCACACTGCTAGAGCTGTGGCTTAGAAAAGCATTTGTTGTGGGTTCTAGACCTGTTGGGTCTGACACCAGTACATTATTCCAGTCATTAGGTGCTTTAGGCTAATCAGCTCTATATAGTTGGTATAGAAAACCTTTTAGGAATTATGGGATGGGGTTCATTTAGATATACTTTGCATAGCCATTAGCATATCTCTCAGGTGTGATCCTTTTTTGAGCATAGGTATTGTTCCCTAATTTATTTGGAGGGAGGTTTCAGGGAATACACACGCACACGCACACGCACACCTACCTTATAGCCCTACTTACTCAGACTCCATGCAGCATAGATATTGAGAAACTCTGATATGGAACTAATCCCCTCTCTCTCCACTTAATTTGGTCTGTTTGATGTGGCTAATCCGTTTAAATTTCATGTAGTACAAATGAACATTAACTCTGCCAGGATACTTACCTGATCCCTTTCCCGAAATGTTGCTTATCTCACATGTTTGATGTTAGTCTGTTAACAGCTTCATTTGCTTGTTAGCCATTTGTTACGTTTTATTGAGCAATCTAGCGCTGATTAATACCAGGTGATATGTTTGTTTAACAGTATAAGTTCAAGCACACGATGGTGAAAGCATAGCAGGGGAACAGCATAGCATTTTAAAATGTTCATATTATAACGTGCATATTTTAAGTGGAATAAAAGAGTTATGCAGGAGAGTGGAAGGGGAATTATCCTTATATTAGTCATTCATCATTTGACAAGAAGTCTTCTGGCTGCCTCGAAACCCTGAATTTCATCACTTTCAGTTCTACTAAAGTAAGGTACGCAGCCTCGTCTTTGTTATCGACCTTTCCGAAAAGGAATCCGCTGCTTACCTCAATTCCGTTCTTTACGGTGGACATGTAAATGTTACTCTCTCTATCAACTAGAAACGTCTCCCTCCTGGCCCGCACCCGATGTAATCGTACACCCTGGACTACTTAAAGCCTTGCATTATCTGCTGAATGTTGGTGGAGAACTCTGAAAACCAGCGCACCCAGCACCACTCATCCTAACACCTCGAGTATTGCAAACGTCACAGCTTTGCAGCCAATGTAAACAATTACTCAAATTTGTATTTACTGTATACTGTTACTCTCTTTAGCCGGAGATATTGAACTCCACCCAGGCCCTCCCTTTTCACCTTGTCCCATGCTCCTGAGAATGTCCCTTTCAAATTAATTCCAAAAAGGGCAATCTGTCAGCAGTATACATATCCGGAGCCGGCTGCCCAAACTGGATGACGTAAGGGCACGGTGCCTTTTGCATAAACTGAAAGCCATCATTGTTACCGACAATCTTTATCAAAATACATCAAATCCAGAAAACTTCTGGAAGGTCATCAACAATATATTTCAGCCACTAGCCATCAACAACCATCTAATAACATAAAGGATACTAGTCTGACAAATGACACTGATATAGCAAACGCATGTAATGAATACTGTGTGGGGTGTGCTACTTCCCTACTATCCAGGCACAACCCTAACAATAATCAAGAAGCTCAATCTGTGAGAACCCCTATAGCCCCACTCCAACCCCTCCCAAAAGTTCTGATTATTGATTATATGTCCCAGTATCTGAAGAGGAGATTACACAGGCGCTCCTAACATTAAAACTAAACAGCCAATGTGGACCTACAGCAATCAAAGATATTATGACTCAGTGTCCCAGTCATTGCCATACCGCTTGCTTCCCTACTGAAGTCTATTCTGTCTGCAGGCCATATCCCACAGACCTGTAAAACTGCCAGAGCTGTCCCAGTCTTCAAAAGTGGGGACAAAAACATGGTCTCCAACTACCGGCCAATATCTCTTCTCCCAACATCACACATTATATAAGTTATGGTGGGTGAGAAAGTGACAGAAACCCTCCACCGTACAGCTAATACAAATATCTCACAAGTGATATTTCTATGTGCAGCTCTATATTATCCAAAGTCATCGAAAAAAGTGTAAACTCCCAAATAAGTGATTACTATAACAAGGCAAATTTCCTTAGCCAACTCTTCTCCGGCTTACACCCAAACCCCTCTACGGTAACCACCCTCTTAAAAGTTTGCAATGAGATCCAGTGTGGAATGGAACTGGGACAACTCACTGGTGCAATGATCCTAGATTTTGCAAAGGCTTTTGATACAGTTGATCATGTTATCTTGTTAAACAAACTCCAGTGCTCTGGAATAGGGGAACATGCCTTAAACTGGTTTCAGTCCTACCTATCGGGTCGATCCCAATATGTGTCCATCTCAGGCTGAAACTCCAACTCCTCGGTTGTCACCTGTGGGATTCCACAAGGCTCTGTTCTGGGGCCCCTACTCTTTTTAGGTATTCAAAAATGAACTACCGACACCTTGTAACCTAACTTCAATGCACGTGTATGTTGATGACACAACCTTATATACACACAGCTTTTTCAAGACTTGAATGCTGGATCTCTCTCTCTCCCCGACCTTGGCTAAACGGCAACAACTTTGTCTCTTCTGTACCGGTACCGGCAAGTATTGCTACACCTTTTCACACCTGGCCTGGCAACGCCAAAACACCACACTCCGGACACGCACCTTCTGCTGCGGGTGCGTGCACATATACGTCCCCACCTCAGTATAAGGGACGAGTCTGGTCTGCGGGCAGCACCGGCGTAACAACAATCTACCGGTGACTCTCACATCCGCCACCAGTCTAAGTTCTTTCAAGACTTCAACTGTCTCTCATTGTCTGTAACTGTTACATACACCCATTACATATATTATCTCTAACTGTCCATGAAATATCTGTATATTAAATGTGTGACCTCTGTTCATATAACGTATAACCTTGTATTGTCATCATAACTCTGTGCCCAGGACATACTAGAAAACGAGAGGTACCTCTCACTGTATTAGTTACTGGTAAATAAATGTATAAATATATCATTCTGCCTTCCAAATGTCTCCATACTATATATTACTGTACATACATTCAATAAAAACCTGTACTTCATAACCCCAAAACTCCAATCAATACAAGTACTGTATAGTTTTCTGGGTCACTGCATTATAAAAGGAGATGCAGTATACAAAATAAAAACGTTGTTACAATCTAGCAATTTAGTTATTTTCTGGCCAGATACTTAGTCCCATTTGATGCTGCGGTACTTCATGAAGTCACTGCTTTATGTGGTTACTAGCAGCGACGCCTTATTTTACTGCTTATCACTGTAGTTTTGGATTGTCAGGTTTCCTGTAATTTCTATGTCACTGCCAATAAGTGACTCAGACACGGACCGTACAGGACAAAGCAGCATCCAGTCACGTGACTGTCTCAGGGACATGCACTGAGCAATGCCTGAAACGTTCTATCCGCACATTCCTTCATAGCGGCTTCTGCCATTTATAGCACCCGACACTAAATGCTGCCAACAGAGGGGCTCTCAAGAACCCCCAAAAGGCCAGGTATTAGGGATATCCCTGCTTCAGCACAGGGGGTGAAGGCAAAGGCTGAGCCACTGATTGAGCTAAAACCTGGCCTGTTCGGGGGTCTTGAGGACTGGAGTTGAGAAATTCTGTGTTAACCCTTTTTGGTCAGGTGGGCAACACCATACTGCACTGCCCCTGTGGCAGAGAAGGGGTTACCCCCCAGGGAGCAGAGCTGCGTACTACTGTATAACACAGAAGTGCTGCCCTGGCAGATTCGTAGACTTAGGGACCAGGGACTAAGATTATATCTTTTTTAAATGTATAAGTCATAATGTCAGTGCTAAAACGCAACACAACCGTCATAAACCGTGCGCTGTGTGTGTGATGAATTCATACACAGGACGCATACTTTGTTCATACACATGGTTTGAGACGCTCATCACCTAAATTCCTCAATTAAAGCAGAATGAAGTGTACATTTTATTTTTGACTACTATTAGTAAATATTAATGACTAGTGCAATATTATTGATCGTAGCCATACTGTGAAAATAATATATTTTAGTAGCCAATATAATAGTAGAATCTGTGCTGCGTCAAATACATTCTGGATTGATACATAGAAACGTAATACTGCGCTAACAATGCTTAGTCTTTATAGGGTTTACGCTAGGACATTTGTACCCTTATCTTAGCCCGAATTCTAGGCACCAAAAAATTTAATTATTCTTTTTGACGCTTAAAATTTCAGGTTAGTACAAAAGCGCCATTTAGTCTGAGATCCCCGCGGCAGAAAGGCCGTTTGTGACACTCAGTCACCCGGAGCCAGAGGCGTCATTCAGCAAAGTCTCCCTGCTACAAACTTCCATGGAACTTCCTTTCCTCGGGACTTCTGGTTGGAGTTTTTGCTCCTGGTTTGCCCGGCGTCTGCACCTGGGAGACTTTGGGACTTCTGGTTGGAGTTTTTGCCCCAGGTTTGCCCGGCGTCTGCACCTGGGACACTTTGGGACATCTGGTTGGAGTTTTTGCTCCTGGTTTGCCCGGCGTCTGCACCTGGGAGACTTTGGGACTTCTGGTTGGAGTTTTGCTCCTGGTTTGCCCGACGCCTGCACCTGGGAGACTTTGGGACTTCTGGTTGGAGTTTTGCTCCTGGTTTGCCCGACGTCTGCACCGGGGAGACTTTGGGACTTCTGGTTGGAGTTTTTGCTCCAGGTTTGCCCGGCGTTTGCACCTGGGAGACTTTGGGACTTCTGGTTGGAGTTTTTGCTCCAGGTTTGCCCGGCGTGTGCACCTGGGAGACTTTGGGACTTCTGGTTGGAGTTTTTGCTCCAGGTTTGCCCGGCGTCAGCCCCAGGGAGACTTTGGGACTTCTGGTTGGAGTTTTTGCCCCAGGTTTGCCCGGCGTCTGCACCGGGGAGACTTTGGGACTTCTGGTTGGAGTTTTTGCTCCAGGTTTGCCCGGCGTCTGCACCTGGGAGACTTTGGGACTTCTGGTTGGAGTTTTTGCCCCAGGTTTGCCCGGCGTCTGCACCTGGGAGACTTTGGGACTTCTGGTTGGAGTTTTTGCCCCTGGTTTGCCCGGCGTCTGCACCTGGGAGACTTTGGGACTTCTGGTTGGAGTTTTTGCTCCAGGTTTGCCCGGCGTTTGCACCTGGGAGACTTTGGGACTTCTGGTTGGAGTTTTTGCTCCAGGTTTCCCCTGTCGTCTGCACCTGGGAGACTTTGGGACTTCTGGTTGGAGTTTTGTTCCTGGTTTGCCCGGCGTCTGCACCTGGGAGACTTTGGGACTTCTGGTTGGAGTTTTGCTCCTGGTTTGCCCGGCGATTGCACCTGGGAGACTTTGGGACATCTGGTTGGCGTTTTTGCCCCTGGTTTGCCCGGCGTCTGCACCTGGGACACTTTGGGACATCTGGTTGGAGTTTTTGCTCCTGGTTTGCCCGGCGTCTGCACCTGGGAGACTTTGGGACTTCTGGTTGGAGTTTTGCTCCTGGTTTGCCCGACGCCTGCACCTGGGAGACTTTGGGACTTCTGGTTGGAGTTTTTGCCCCTGGTTTGCCCGGTGTCTGCACCTGGGAGACTTTGGGACTTCTGGTTGGAGTTTTTGCTCCTGGTTTGCCCGGCGTTTGCACCTGGGAGACTTTGGGACTTCTGGTTGGAGTTTTGCTCCTGGTTTGCCCGGCGTTTGCACCTGGGAGACTTTGGGACTTCTGGTTGGAGTTTTTGCTCCTGGTTTGCCCGGCGTCTGCACCTGGGAGACTTTGGGACTTCTGGTTGGAGTTTTTGCTCCTGGTTTGCCCGGCGTCTGCACCTGGGAGACTTTGGGACTTCTGGTTGGAGTTTTTGCTCCTGGTTTGCCCGGCGTTTGCACCTGGGAGACTTTGGGACTTCTGGTTGGAGTTTTGCTCCTGGTTTGCCCGGCGTTTGCACCTGGGAGACTTTGGGACTTCTGGTTGGAGTTTTTGCTCCTGGTTTGCCCGGCGTCTGCACCTGGGAGACTTTGGGACTTCTGGTTGGAGTTTTTGCCCCAGGTTTGCCCGGCGTCTGCACCGGGGAGACTTTGGGACTTCTGGTCGGAGTTTTTGCCCCAGGTTTGCCCGGTATCTGCACCTGGGAGACTTTGGGACTTCTGGTTGGAGTTTTGCCCCAGGTTTGCCCGGCGTCTGCACCTGGGAGACTTTGGGACTTCTGGTTGGAGTTTTTGCTCCAGGTTTGCCCGGCGTTTGCACCTGGGAGACTTTGGGACTTCTGGTTGGAGTTTTTGCTCCAGGATTGCCCGGCGTCTGCACCGGGGAGACTTTGGGAGTCTGTTATCAAAGTCTCCTGGCTGCAAAACTGCCCCCGATGTATTAGCAGGAACCCGTCTCCCTGACACCGGAGGGGTTTTCTGGATAAATCTGGTGCAGTGTTTTTGCTCCAGTTTTGCAGCTGTGATAAATGAGTCTTTTTGATGCATAAGTCTCACTTCTATGGTGTCCCACTGATTGCAATCAGCACTTAATGTCTTACACACAGGAAACTTTAGCATTTATTGTACAATAACAGGGCTCAGACAGCTGTATAATGACCGGTCTTGCCGCTGTATAATCCCATTAACCCTTACAATGCCCCATGGTGTGGCTGCCCTGTCATTGGGTCTGGCTCTCCCAGGTACCGCCACGACCTGCTCGAGCTTTAATCTGGTTTTACTCGGGGAGACTGTTCTCCACACGCCTGGGGACCTGGCCAGAGCAGGAACGGAAGAGGAGAGCTGCTGCCTTTCTGGCACTTCAAGGCTTTAGATGCCATTTCTTTTTTTAAAGTCAACAACTCTGCTTAATACTCACCAGGGGATGTGTGTCACGTGTCTCGTGTCACCGCAGGAATACTGCTTCCCAAACACATGCAAACCCCCCCGCTGAAATCTCAGGGTGCATCCCTATACCTCCCAAACCTCTCCTCTACCCCACAGGGGGAGAGAGGCCTGTAACACACACCTCCGTTACCTGTAACACACACCTCCGTTACCTGTAACACACACCTCCGTTACCTGTAACACACACCTCCGTTACCTGTAACACACACCTCCGTTACCTGTAACACACACCTCCGTTACCTGTAACACACACCTCCGTTATCTGTAACACACACCTCCGTTACCTGTAACACACACCTCCGTTACCTGTAACACACACCTCCGTTACCTGTAACACACCTCCGTTACCTGTAACACACCTCCGTTACCTGTAACACACACCTCCGTTACCTGTAACACACACCTCCATTACCTGTAACACACACTTCCCACTTCGGTTACCTGTAACACACACCTCCGTTATCTGTAGCACACACCTCCGTTACCTGTAACACACACTTCCCACTTCGGTTACCTGTAACACACACCTCCGTTACCTGTAACACACACTTCCCACTTCGGTTACCTGTAACACACACCTCCGTTACCTGTAACACACACCTCCGTTACCTGGGAAATAAGCTCATTCAATATTATTTACATGTATTAAATATGCAAATAAGCTCATTTAACCCTCTGAGTACCGGAGGGACCACCGGGAGAGAGTACCACGGCCCCTGCGGGACTCGCTGCGTCACTGTATGCAATCGCCCCCACGGAAGTGCGCAAGGAGATTATGATGAAGCTATTAAGTCCTGGGAGCAGCGCCAGACACCAGAATGTAGCAGCTATGTCCTGGGGCACCCAAGGGGTTACATCTCCCTCGTCCTATTTCAGGGTCGGGATCTCTCCGTGTTTTTGCTGATCCCTGCGGCATCTAAGACTAATTCTGCAAAAAAAATTTCCGCGCTGTAAAGCGCCGCGAAACATGTAACGAAACCGTTACATGTAAAATTACTGCGAGCGCAGCGGGGGCCGTTCTGTAGATGCATAGCAGTGCAGGGACCGTTCTGTACATGCATAGCAGCACAGGGACCGTTCTGTACGTACATAGCAGCACAGGGACCGTTCTGTACGTGCATAGCAGTGCATGGAGCGTTCTGTACGTGCATAGCAGCGCAGGGACCGTTCTGTACATGCACAGCAGCGCAGGGGCCGTTCTGTACATGCATAGCAGCGCAGGGACCGTTCTGTACGTGCATAGCAGCGCATGGACCGTTCTGTACGTGCATAGCAGCGCAGGGACCGTTCTGTACGTGCATAGCAGCGCAGGGGCCGTTCTGTACGTGCATAGCAGCGCAGGGGCCGTTCTGTACATGCATAGCAGCGCAGGGACCGTTCTGTACATGCATAGCAGTGCATGGAGCGTTCTGTACGTGCATAGCAGCGCAGGGACCGTTCTGTACGTGCATAGCAGTGCATGGAGCGTTCTGTACGTGCATAGCAGCGCAGGGACCGTTCTGTACATGCACAGCAGCGCAGGGACCGTTCTGTACATGCATAGCAGCGCAGGGACCGTTCTGTACATGCATAGCAGCGCAGGGACCGTTCTGTACATGCATAGCAGTGCAGGGACCGTTCTGTACATGCATAGCAGCGCAGGGACCGTTCTGTACGTGCATAGCAGCGCAGGGACCGTTCTGTACATGCATAGCAGCGCAGGGACCGTTCTGTACATGCACAGCAGCGCAGGGACCGTTCTGTACATGCATATCAGCGCAGGGACCGTTCTGTACATGCATAGCAGTGCAGGGACCGTTCTGTACATGCACAGCAGCGCAGGGACCGTTCTGTACATGCATAGCAGCGCAGGGACCGTTCTGTACATGCATAGCAGCGCAGGGACCGTTCTGTACATGCATAGCAGTGCAGGGACCGTTCTGTACATGCATAGCAGCGCAGGGACCGTTCTGTACGTGCATAGCAGCGCAGGGACCGTTCTGTACATGCATAGCAGCGCAGGGACCGTTCTGTACATGCACAGCAGCGCAGGGACCGTTCTGTACATGCATAGCAGCGCAGGGACCGTTCTGTACATGCATAGCAGTGCAGGGACCGTTCTGTACATGCATAGCAGCGCAGGGACCGTTCTGTACATGCATAGCAGCGCAGGGACCGTTCTGTACATGCATAGCAGCGCAGGGACCGTTCTGTACATGCATAGCAGCGCAGGGACCGTTCTGTACATGCATAGCAGCGCAGGGAGCGTTCTGTATATGCATAGCAGTGCAGGGACCGTTCTGTACATGCATAGCATAGCAGCGCAGGGAGCGTTCTGTACATGCATAGCAGTGCAGGGACCGTTCTGTACGTGCATAGCAGCGCATGGACCGTTCTGTACATGCATAGCAGCGCAGGGACCGTTCTGTACATGCATAGCAGTGCAGGGACCGTTCTGTACATGCGTAGCAGCGCAGGGACCGTTCTGTGCATGCACAGCAGCGCAGGGAGCGTTCTGTACGTGCACAGCAGCGCAGGGACCGTTCTGTACATGCATAGCAGTGCAGGGACCGTTCTGTACGTGCATAGCAGCGCATGGACCGTTCTGTACGTGCATAGCAGCGCAGGGACCGTTCTGTACGTGCATAGCAGTGCAGGGACCGTTCTGTACATGCATAGCAGCGCAGGGACCGTTCTGTACGTGCATAGCAGTGCAGGGACCGTTCTGTACATGCATAGCAGCGCAGGGACCGTTCTGTACATGCATAGCAGTGCAGGGACCGTTCTGTACATGCATAGCAGCGCAGGGACCGTTCTGTACGTGCATAGCAGCGCAGGGACCGTTCTGTACATGCATAGCAGCGCAGGGACCGTTCTGTACGTGCATAGCAGCGCAGGGACCGTTCTGTACATGCATAGCAGCGCAGGGACCGTTCTGTACATGCGTAGCAGCGCAGGGACCGTTCTGTGCATGCACAGCAGCGCAGGGAGCGTTCTGTACGTGCACAGCAGCGCAGGGACGGTTCTGTGCATGCACAGCAGCGCAGGGAGCGTTCTGTACGTGCACAGCAGCGCAGGGACCGTTCTGTACATGCATAGCAGCGCAGGGACCGTTCTGTACATGCATAGCAGCGCAGGGACCGTTCTGTACGTGCATAGCAGCGCAGGGACCGTTCTGTACATGCATAGCAGCGCAGGGACCGTTCTGTACGTGCATAGCAGCGCAAATGAGCGTTCTGTACATGCATAGCAGCGCAGGGAGCGTTCTGTACACGCATAGCAGTGCAGGGACCGTTCTGTACATGCATAGCAGCGCAGGGACCGTTCTGTGCATGCATAGCAGCGGGGACCGTTCTGTACATGCATAGCAGCGCAGGGAGCGTTCTGTACATGCATAGCAGCGCAGGGACCGTTCTGTACATGCATAGCAGTGCAGGGACCGTTCTGTACATGCATAGCAGCGCAGGGACCGTTCTGTACGTGCATAGCAGCGCAGGGACCGTTCTGTACATGCGTAGCAGCGCAGGGACCGTTCTGTACATGCACAGCAGCGCAGGGACCGATCTGTACATGCATAGCAGCGCAGGGACCGTTCTGTACATGCATAGCAGCACAGGGACCGTTCTGTACGTGCATAGCAGTGCAGGGACCGTTCTGTACATGCATAGCAGCGCAGGGACCGTTCTGTACATGCATAGCAGCGCAGGGACCGTTCTGTACATGCATAGCAGCGCAGGGACCGTTCTGTACATGCACAGCAGCGCAGGGACCATTCTGTACATGCATAGCAGCGCAGGGACCGTTCTGTACATGCATAGCAGCGCAGGGACCGTTCTGTACATGCATAGCAGCGCAGGGACCGTTCTGTACATGCATAGCAGCGCAGGGACCGTTCTGTACGTGCATAGCAGCGCAGGGACCGTTCTGTACGTGCATAGCAGCGCAGGGACCGTTCTGTACATGCATAGCAGCGCAGGGACCGTTCTGTACATGCATAGCAGTGCAGGGACCGTTCTGTACATGCATAGCAGCGCAGGGACCGTTCTGTACATGCATAGCAGCGCAGGGACCGTTCTGTACATGCATAGCAGCGCAGGGACCGTTCTGTACATGCATAGCAGCGCAGGGAGCGTTCTGTACGCAGGGACCGTTCTGTACATGCATAGCAGCGCAGGGACCGTTCTGTACATGCATAGCAGCGCAGGGACCGTTCTGTACGTGCATAGCAGCGCAGGGACCGTTCTGTACATGCATAGCAGCGCAGGGACCGTTCTGTACGTGCATAGCAGCGCAGGGACCGTTCTGTACATGCATAGCAGCGCAGGGACCGTTCTGTACATGCGTAGCAGCGCAGGGACCGTTCTGTGCATGCACAGCAGCGCAGGGAGCGTTCTGTACGTGCACAGCAGCGCAGGGACCGTTCTGTGCATGCACAGCAGCGCAGGGACCGTTCTGTACATGCATAGCAGCGCAGGGACCGTTCTGTACATGCATAGCAGCGCAGGGACCGTTCTGTACGTGCATAGCAGCGCAAATGAGCGTTCTGTACATGCATAGCAGCGCAGGGACCGTTCTGTACGTGCACAGCAGCGCATGGACCGATCTGTACATGCATAGCAGCGCAGGGACCGTTCTGTACGTGCATAGCAGCGCAAATGAGCGTTCTGTACATGCACAGCAGCGCAGGGACCGTTCTGTACATGCATAGCAGCGCAGGGACCGTTCTGTACGTGCATAGCAGCGCAGGGACCGTTCTGTACATGCATAGCAGCGCAGGGACCGTTCTGTACGTGCATAGCAGCGCAGGGACCGTTCTGTACGTGCATAGCAGCGCAGGGACCGTTCTGTACGTGCATAGCAGCGCAGGGACCGTTCTGTACATGCACAGCAGCGCAGGGACCGTTCTGTACATGCATAGCAGCACAGGGACCGTTCTGTACATGCATAGCAGCGCAGGGACCGTTCTGTACGTGCATAGCAGTGCAGGGACCGTTCTGTACATGCATAGCAGCGCAGGGACCGTTCTGTACATGCATAGCAGTGCAGGGACCGTTCTGTACATGCATAGCAGCGCAGGGACCGTTCTGTACTTGCATAGCAGCGCAGGGACCGTTCTGTACGTGCATAGCAGCGCATGGACCGTTCTGTACGTGCATAGCAGTGCAGGGACCGTTCTGTACATGCATAGCAGCGCAGGGACCGTTCTGTACATGCATAGCAGTGCAGGGACCGTTCTGTACATGCATAGCAGCGCAGGGACCGTTCTGTACATGCATAGCAGCGCAGGGACCGTTCTGTACATGCATAGCAGCGCAGGGACCGTTCTGTACATGCATAGCAGCGCAGGGAGCGTTCTGTACATGCATAGCAGTGCAGGGAGCGTTCTGTACATGCATAGCAGCGCAGGGAGCGTTCTGTACATGCATAGCAGCGCAGGGAGCGGTCTGTACATGCATAGCTGCGCAGGGACCGTTCTGTACATGCATAGCAGCGCAGGGAGCGGTCTGTACATGCGTAGCAGTACTATTCACAGATTTGCACATGCATAATAATTCTGTACTGTACATTTACCTAGATACACAGACCCACACATCCTTATATACAGTACTATATCCTGCATAACACACTTTGGGGTCATTTACTGAACGTCCCCAAGCTGCACCAGACCTATTTTTAATGGGCTTCCTTTTCTTTGATAAATCAGCTGCAGTTTTTGCACTAGTTTTGTCCCAGTTTCGCAGTTGGGAAACTTTTGTCTATAACCCCCCTAACTGCCGCCCGTCCCCCTTTTCTAAGGTCACGTAATCACTAACTGATTTCCCATCTTGTGATCAGAAATGTGTCACTTACCTCCGCAGATGGAAATAAAACAGAATGGACCAGAGTGTGTGAGGAAGAGTCTTTATAACTAGTTCACTTTCACTTTTCAAATGATTACCATATGAAAACTCCCATCTCAGACTAGGGCGGTTCTGTTAGCACACGCCGGGAGCGAGGAAACCTTTATATACACACACTGCAATACATACAGTATATATATATGTAGCCCTGATGTAAATTTTCTCTTTCTGGCCCCCCTCCACGAGTGCCGTGCGGTAGCGGGTGCCGCCGGAGGCTTTGACGGACCCGCCGGCACTTCGCGAGGGTGGGGGCCAGAGCAGGGAGCAGATCGGAGCTGTGGTTGCCGGGGACGCGATCGGGCCGTCGCTAGGGCCGCGATCGCGTTGCCACCGGCTCGGCGGCTAGGAGAGAGTGCGCCGCCATTGCGCGTAGGTTCGCGCATGCGCAGGAGGCGGCCAGCGCGCGATAGGACTCCAGGGCAAGGGAGAGGTCGCGCGAGAGTAGGGAAGAGGATAGGAAGGTTGAGGCGGCCATTAGGGGTTCGCGCATGCGCGAGGGAAGCGCGCACGCGGCCCCAATGCATTAGGCAGCCCCTGGGAACTACAATTCCCAGGAGGCTTAGGGAGGCAGAGGTCAGGTGCTCCCTAGTGGCCAATAGGGCTGAGGGAAGCTCAGCCCGGGAAAAGAGATACATTTCCCGGGCTTTGCAACAGTCAGTCAGGCAGAGGAGAAGGAAGGAGTAGGAAGGGTGCAGGGAGCGCGTGGCTCCTGCATCAGGTAAGGGTCCTCCCTAGATTCCCAGGCAGGCCCCAATTCCCGGGTAAAGGGCAGGGGGTAACTGAAGAGGGACGCCTTAGCTAGGGAGGTGACCCTTGAGTGTGGAAGGTGCTGGTTTGGCAGTGTCGCAGCGGAGAGAGCTGTGGGCACTGTCAAAGAGGCACGGTGTGCTAGCAGTGTTGTTGCTGCGGGATCCAGGGGCTGTGTGTGATTGCAGCTGCCTGTGAGTAGTGTCGCTGTATGTGCTGGGCGCAGTGCGTGCAGTGTGTGTGAAGTGTGGATCTCTGCAGGCTGACAGTGTGAGCGGTGTGTCAGCTGCAGGTGCTTTGGGACTAGCTAGTTAATAGCTAGTTGTCAGTTACAGTTAGGACTGGGTAGCTGGGGGAAGGGGGGCAGGTTATTGTCCACAGGCCCTAGGAGTTTTCCCCAAGCCATCCCAGGTTGCGGTTCCTCAGGGACAGGCCCTAGGTTAGGGTTGCTGTCACTCTAGTAGTAGTTAGTGATAGGGATAGCGGCGGTTGCTGTTCCCACGCGGTTGGTGTTGCCGTGATCCGGTTGCAGTTCCCGTGAAGCGGTGGGACCCTCATTGGGGTCCACCGGCAGAGTACCTGGAAAGGATCAGACGGACGTCTGACCCTTTGAGAAGAAAGTTGCGGTCCCGAGCATCGGAGTGCTCGGAAGGTATCTTCAAGTATTATAAGTGCACCAACTGGGCCCTAGCTTAATATAGTGACTGCGCAGTCACCCACGACCTTTCGCAGGATTGCGGGACATTGGGTGTGGGGTGATCACAGGACACTGGGTGGGGAATACCAGACATTGGGCTGAGGTGATGCGGATAGAGCATCCGGTTATGTTATGATGTTATGTACTGTGTTATGTGTTATTAAGTAAAGTGTTAGCTATTGTTTTATATCTACGTGTGTTATGGTATTTCTTACTCAGGGCTATCTTTCCTAACGGGGGATCCTGGGTAAGTGGAGGCGCTGCACCAGGTAATGGTAAGGGTTTCCCCAGGCTCCCAGCTAGCGGAGGCTCAGATCTCCTGGAGCCACACAGGTTATGCAGTACCAGTAGTCCTTTAGAGCAGGTGTGTTGCAGGGAAAGGGACCGGTTAGACCACGAGGGGCCAATGTGAGATTGGGTGGGTCGGCCAGTTCACAAAAAGGGCTACATTTGGAGGCGCTGCTGAGAGATCAGACCTGGGGTGCCCTGTATGTTTTTTGTTCTAAATTGTCCTATTTTTGTTCCACCATGTGGGTGCTCTCAAAGCAGGAGGTTTACGCTTGGGCCTTGAAAGTGAACGTGACTCCTAACCGCGTGGTTGCCGTGGGGGCAGTCCCGGCTGGCGTGCCCTTGTTAGAAGTCCAGGCGCAGGTTCGGAAGCTCCCTGGACTGTCGGGTACGTGGGTCAGAGGGCGAAGGTATGATGACACCGTGCAATGGAGTACTGTCCTGATATATGTAGGCCAGACCCTAAGCGAGGAAGATGGCCCTAAGTTCTTAAATTTGCCCGGGGGTCCGACTGATGGGTGCCCCTTTATCTACCCTGACTTGGCAGTTTCTACCTGCATCGAGAGCCCTATAGACAGTGACCGTGAGCCCCACCTAAAATGGCGGCTCCCGCCAAATCAAAATGGCACGTGTGCGGCTGACTGCCAGCATGCACAGGAAAATGTTGCAACCCTTCTCCCAGGACTGGCGGGAAAGCCAGAGCCCCGCCCCCACACTGTGAGTGACTCAGAACAGAGTTTGCAACATTCCCCAAAAGACTGTGCTGCTTTTCCTCTAGAGTCCACCAGGGGGAGGGAGTGTCGTGAGCAGAAATCAGCCAATTCTGTTCCCCCTAAGGAAAGCAAGGGATGCCGAGAAAAGCACCCTTGGCTGTATAGAATCGTACGGGCCCCCCATTTAGACTTGTCAATGGTGGTGTGCCCGTGTGCATTAAGAGACTGGAAGGCGACTGGTGGCTGGGCGGACGGGTCCCCTGAGTTAGCCGTTGCCCTCACGATGACCGTGGTAGACGGGGAAGAATGCCTGCACGGCCGTCTGCATGAATGTGAGTGTCCTGTGGGTGAACTGACCCGAGGGCCCGAGTGCCCTGACTGTGCGGCGCAGTTCCTGCAACCCAAACTGCCGCAGCCTACCGAGCTGCCAGTGGGGGAGGACACTGTAGCAGAACTGGATTGTCCTTTCCCTGAGAAGGAAGAGCAGGAACCTCTGAGGGCGGAACCTGCGGAGAAAGAGGCGCCTGATGGTGCTACCAAGGTGGGTGAAGCCGCTACTAATTTTTCCACTTCAGCGATGGAGGTGGTGGAGGGGCCGTGTGCCCAAATGGACTTTCTAGACGCTGAGCCAGAGCCGCTGAAGGCGGAGCTCCAGATGTCGGTTCCAGACCCGGTTCCCGAGCAAGAACCACAGATCCCGGAAGGCCAGGGTAAGGTGGTTATACCCCCGCCCATGTGTGGTGATTCTAGCGACCAACCGAGCGTGGTGATGCGCCTCCCGGCGGACCACTCCAGTGAGGTCACCGAGGCAACCACCTCCACTGATACAGACCCTGATGTGGGCCCGTGTGCCCTGCAACGGCCAGTCCGGCCTATCAACGAGGTACCAGCGGTCCCAGGCTTGGGATCAGTACCTGCCGACAACGATAGGGGTAAGTTGACTGCCCCAGGGGTGTCGGGTGTGAGCTCCCCGGTGATCGTGGAGCCTGGTGACTCCAAAGGTAGGGTCACCCGGGCGATGGGCTCACCCCGTCATCGCGTCCTGGTGGAAGTGTCTTCCCCAGAAGATCTCTGCGGATCGTGGAATGAATCCGACCTCATGAAGGTATCCGGTGTAGCGGACCGGAGCGACACATACCCCTGCATGAGGAGTCTCCAAGCTTGGCCTTCTCAAGACCCGAGTCTACCCGAAGAAGTGGTGCCGTCCGCGGACGAAGTCACCGTTAAAGGGATGGTTGGAGCGGACAAAGACTCTGTTGAGATCGCTCTGGTAGTTGTGGCCTCTCCCAGGTGCGCGATGGAGCGCTATGTTCGCCATGTGGTGGATCGAGGCAAGAGACTGAACCTCCCTGTCTCCCGTGAGATGAGACCGGAGGATCCGGCAAGGGTCGATACCCAGGACCCCTTACTATTTTTTTCGCGAGGGGAAGGCGGTGTTTTGACAGAAGGGAAAGGTCTTGAGTTCCAAAAGACTCACAGGAGTCAAGGTGGGATACCCCCACCCAGTCTGTTAGGGGCACTCCAATCTGAAACTCAGCTGGCCTCGGGTATCCATGCGGGGATGTTGGGTACGAACGGGAAAATGCTTATGTATGATGTACGGTTTACTATGCATTTTTCATTGTGTAATCCACTGCATGGTTGCTACCCAAGCGAGATCATTGGGATTCTGCAAAGGGGAGAATGTAGCCCTGATGTAAATTTTCTCTTTCTGGCCCCCCTCCACGAGTGCCGTGCGGTAGCGGGTGCCGCCGGAGGCTTTGACGGACCCGCCGGCACTTCGCGAGGGTGGGGGCCAGAGCAGGGAGCAGATCGGAGCTGTGGTTGCCGGGGACGCGATCGGGCCGTCGCTAGGGCCGCGATCGCGTTGCCACCGGCTCGGCGGCTAGGAGAGAGTGCGCCGCCATTGCGCGTAGGTTCGCGCATGCGCAGGAGGTGGCCAGCGCGCGATAGGACTCCAGGGCAAGGGAGAGGTCGCGCGAGAGTAGGGAAGAGGATAGGAAGGTTGAGGCGGCCATTAGGGGTTCGCGCATGCGCGAGGGAAGCGCGCACGCGGCCCCAATGCATTAGGCAGCCCCTGGGAACTACAATTCCCAGGAGGCTTAGGGAGGCAGAGGTCAGGTGCTCCCTAGTGGCCAATAGGGCTGAGGGAAGCTCAGCCCGGGAAAAGAGATACATTTCCCGGGCTTTGCAACAGTCAGTCAGGCAGAGGAGAAGGAAGGAGTAGGAAGGGTGCAGGGAGCGCGTGGCTCCTGCATCAGGTAAGGGTCCTCCCTAGATTCCCAGGCAGGCCCCAATTCCCGGGTAAAGGGCAGGGGGTAACTGAAGAGGGACGCCTTAGCTAGGGAGGTGACCCTTGAGTGTGGAAGGTGCTGGTTTGGCAGTGTCGCAGCGGAGAGAGCTGTGGGCACTGTCAAAGAGGCACAGTGTGCTAGCAGTGTGTTTGCTGCGGGATCCAGGGGCTGTGTGTGATTGCAGCTGCCTGTGAGTAGTGTCGCTGTATGTGCTGGGCGCAGTGCGTGCAGTGTGTGTGAAGTGTGGATCTCTGCAGGCTGACAGTGTGAGCGGTGTGTCAGCTGCAGGTGCTTTGGGACTAGCTAGTTAATAGCTAGTTGTCAGTTACAGTTAGGACTGGGTAGCTGGGGGAAGGGGGGCAGGTTATTGTCCACAGGCCCTAGGAGTTTTCCCCAAGCCATCCCAGGTTGCGGTTCCTCAGGGACAGGCCCTAGGTTAGGGTTGCTGTCACTCTAGTAGTAGTTAGTGATAGGGATAGCGGCGGTTGCTGTTCCCACGCGGTTGGTGTTGCCGTGATCCGGTTGCAGTTCCCGTGAAGCGGTGGGACCCTCATTGGGGTCCACCGGCAGAGTACCTGGAAAGGATCAGACGGACGTCTGACCCTTTGAGAAGAAAGTTGCGGTCCCGAGCATCGGAGTGCTCGGAAGGTATCTTCAAGTATTATAAGTGCACCAACTGGGCCCTAGCTTAATATAGTGACTGCGCAGTCACCCACGACCTTTCGCAGGATTGCGGGACATTGGGTGTGGGGTGATCACAGGACACTGGGTGGGGAATACCAGACATTGGGCTGAGGTGATGCGGATAGAGCATCCGGTTATGTTATGATGTTATGTACTGTGTTATGTGTTATTAAGTAAAGTGTTAGCTATTGTTTTATATCTACGTGTGTTATGGTATTTCTTACTCAGGGCTATCTTTCCTAACGGGGGATCCTGGGTAAGTGGAGGCGCTGCACCAGGTAATGGTAAGGGTTTCCCCAGGCTCCCAGCTAGCGGAGGCTCAGATCTCCTGGAGCCACACAGGTTATGCAGTACCAGTAGTCCTTTAGAGCAGGTGTGTTGCAGGGAAAGGGACCGGTTAGACCACGAGGGGCCAATGTGAGATTGGGTGGGTCGGCCGGTTCACAAAAAGGGCTACATATATATAAGGTGGTGGGCATGGTGGTGGGGTGAGCAGGGAAGGTGTGAAGGAGACAGGTGGGGGTTCTGGAGGTGAGTTATAAATCGGGGAGTGGGTCTGCCAGGATGGGAATGTCACGAGATTGTTATTGCATTATTTTCTTCTGGAATGATCTGAACATTGGGAGTTTTGTTGGGGGGAGAATCAACTTTCCTCGCTCGTCTCTGCTTCTCAACAAAGGGTCTCTTCAATACAGTCTCCCGACTCTAAAACTGGTGGAAACGGCACAGGGGCTGCACGCAGCTGAGCTGTAATTACGGTTGTTTTTCTTTTTAATATGCATGTGGCCCCCATTGCCCCTGTGTCAGGGCGACTATGTGTGCTGCTATACCTGCGCGGCAAACAGGAGGCCTGATCCTCCGCCACTGGGAGTCTTGGGTGTGTGTATATATCTACTAAACAGCGCCTCCACCTGGGAAGGATCCTCACACAGTAGGATAACCCCTCCCAAACAATATGCCCAGTAATACAGACACAGAGTATGGGGAACAGTATGTACTGGGAGGTAATAAGTGTAGCCCTCTTTCCTGCTGATATAGAGAGACTACTTGTCACGGGAGACTCCTGTGGTGGGTAGGATCCCGGTGGCCGGAACAGCACGAGCGTAGTAGGGGTCACAAGCTGGGGTCTGAGGCAGGCGGCAGGTAGCGAAGTCAGGTAACAAGCAGGGGTCCGAGGCAGGCGGCAGGTAGCGAAGTCAGGTAACAAGCAGAGGTCGGCAACGAGGAGACTGGAACAGGACAGGGGAGCAAGGACAGGTCTGGGGGCAGGGACTGAGAACAGGAACAAACAAGGACAAGCCAGATTACCAGCAAGGGCTTTTACTGTGAACAGACCTCTATAATACAGGTACAGGTACAGATCAGGAATCAGAATCATGTGCATTAGGAGTCTGACTTCAAGCAAAGGCAAAAGCAACAGACAGGAAGCAAGCTATAAAGGACAGAGACAGGAGCAACAAGGAGACAGACAGACAGAGGAACCCAGTGGACAAGGAAGCTATGGCTAGGCAGGAGGTCTACGCGATCCTGACACTACTAGTGCTGCGTGTACCTGCTGGCTCAGCAAGATCTGGGCCTCCGCTAACTGGGAGCCTGGGGTAACTATATGTTTTTGGCAGCACCTCCACTTACCCAGGATCCCCAATAAGTAAGGTTCCCCTATGTAAGAATAAGGATAACAAGCCACAACGTTGTAACCTTTTACTAGTAAGTAATTGCAAAACCTTAGCTTACACCTATTAGGAATAAAACACATATAATTACAGTACATGAATAGCTGATACTCAGTAATTATACACCAGTGGCCTGGCCACTCTCCATATTGAGTAATGTCACTTCCCACCACCACGTGTACCCCACACCGTGTCCAATGTATAGACTCAGTCCCTTGGTCACTCAACCCAGTGTCCCCAAAGAACCCTCCCCCAAGGCGGGATCAGCGCCTGATGGTACCGGTGTTGGTGCACTTATAAAATACCTTCCGGCCACATCAGCAGCCGGTAACAGACTTCGAAAAGGATCCGCCGATCCAGCGTAGTCTCTCACGAGTTTGGAAATGTCCAGCAGCTTGAGCCCAAACCACTGATCACACACAGCAGCTTTGGGAAGAACACTGTCTCCCTGTCTGCTAATACAGTAAGGGAATAGGATGTCTCTCTCTAGGGCTGTTCCCTGCAGCACCACAAGCTGGTGGTGACTCCGGGTCTGCACTGGAGCCTGAGGGGAAACCTGGCCTACGCAGGCGGGTAACTGACCCCCTGCACATACACAACCTCTCGCCTTGCTTCTCCGGCCCCCTCTGCTAGTGTGGTCTCTCCCCCACGCTTCCCTTTCCTGCCTGCCAGCAATCCCTTCACTCCTATTTGTTCCCTGGTGAAATGTGGCTCTGCTGAGGCTCATGGGAATTGTAGTTTTACTTCAGAGCCTCCTGGTTATTGGCCAGCTGTTCGCACGCTTATACTGCGCATGCGCAAACTCTCTCTGTGCTTCCAGTCGCGCATGAGTATTGCGCAATGCCAATTACAACATGGCGGCGCCCTGTGCTATCGGGCCACCGCAGAACATCCGGACGCTCCCTACACAGCACCCCCCGTGATTGCGCCCTGCAGCGGATGTACAGAGGGGAAACCAGAACACCCCTACATTCTCCCCCTGGTGGAATCCAACGTCCCCGCTTGGGAACGTAACCAATACACATATTACACAATAAAAATGCATATATGAAATTTACAACTTATCCCTGTATACTCTACATGAGGTTATACATTTCATTGAACATTCCAATCACAGATCTCACTCTGCTGCAAGCCCACTGCTGAGCCTCATAATGGGGTGCCCCGAATTGATCGTAAGTCATTCTCATGGGAGGTTGACCAGCTCTTTGGCTTCTACGCAGACGCTCTCCCTCTGGAGAGTAACAAATCTCACTTGGCAACTCAGTCTCTTCCCTTGAGGGGCTCAATGTTTCGACACAGTCTCTTTGAGGCACAAAGCATGGGCTCTGTGGATCTAAAGGCTGACTCACTGGAGTCACCTTATCTGGTGTTTGACCATAGGGCCCTCTACCTGTAGCTCCTTCGGGAGATGCCCCTGCGGTCGGAAGGCCCCTTTTGAGAGGTTCCCCCCATAGAGCCCTCAGAGTTGGCATTATTTACAGTCTCTGAACCAACCTCTGTTGCGTTTAGCTCCCCATCTAGGGAAGCAGCTGTTATTTCCAAATCTTCGTCTCCCACTTGAGGAATAGGGAGTAGATGATTTCTATGCCATAACTTTACCCGTCCTTCTGAGTCTTTGATGCGGTATACCGGGAGGCCAGGCATCTGCGACTCCACCTCATACACACCATCTCTCCAACGGTCGGACAATTTATGCTTTCCGGGGACGCCTAGATTGCGAAGGAGGACAGCATCTCCTGGACGGATTTCCTTATGCCGCACTTTATGATCGTAGCGTCTCTTGTTACTCGCATTTAATTGGGCCGCCGCTTTCTCTGCCAACTTATATGCCTGCTGCAAGCTGTCTTGTAACCTTTGTACATACTGGAAATGCGTCCTGTTGGATACCGCATCGGTAGATATCCGCAGACGCACATCCACTGGTAGCCGAGCTTCTCGTCCAAACATCAGGAAGTAAGGCGTATACCCAGTGGATTCACGGCGAGTACAGTTATAACAAGCATGCACTAAAGTCTCTACGTGCTTACTCCATTCCGTCTTCTGTGAGCCTTTCAGGGTACCAAGCATGTCGAGCAGCGTTCGATTGAAACAAGATAGCTGGGAAACTGCGTGGGGCAGTTCCTCTCCCAGGTATGAGGGGACACAGCGTGGGGCAGTTCCTCTCCCAGCTATGAGGGGACACAGCGTGGGGCAGTTCCTCTCCCAGGTATGAGGGGACACAGCGTGGGGCAGTTCCTCTCCCAGGTATGAGGGGACACAGCGTGGGGCAGTTCCTCTCCCAGGTATGAGGGGACACAGCGTGGGGCAGTTCCTCTCCCAGGTATGAGGGGACACAGCGTGGGGCAGTTCCTCTCCCAGGTATGAGGGGATACAGCGTGGGGCAGTTCCTCTCCCAGGTATGAGGGGATACAGCGTGGGGCAATTCCTCTCCCAGGTATGAGGGGACACAGCGTGGGGCAGTTCCTCTCCCAGCTATGAGGGGACACAGCGTGGGGCAGTTCCTCTCCCAGGTATGAGGGGATACAGCGTGGGGCAGTTCCTCTCCCAGCTATGAGGGGACACAGTGTGGGGCAGTTCCTCTCCCAGCTATGAGTGGATACAGCGTGGGGCAGTTCCTCTCCCAGGTATGAGGGGACACAGCGTGGGGCAGTTCCTCTCCCAGCTATGAGGGGATACAGCTTGGGGCAGTTCCTCTCCCAGCTATGAGGGGACACAACGTGGGGCAGTTCCTCTCCCAGCTATGAGGGGTCACAGTGTGGGGCAGTTCCTGTCCCAGCTATGAGGGGATACAGCGTGGGGCAGTTCCTCTCCCAGCTAGGAGGGGACACAGCGTGGGGCAGTTCCTCTCCCAGGTATGAGGGGACACAGCGTGGGGCAGTTCCTCTCCCACGTAATGAGGGGACACAGCGTGGGGCAGTTCCTCTCCCAGGTATGAGGGGACACAGCGTGGGGCAGTTCCTCTCCTAGCTATGAGGGGACACAGCGTGGGGCAGTTCCTCTCCCAGGTATGAGGGGATACAGTGTGGGGCAGTTCCTCTCCCAGCTGCGGCTTTCGGGAAAACATGGTTACAGATTTATTTTTTAAAAAGCAAAAAGCCTCCAGGTGTCTGCAGTGGGAATGTGGGGTATAAAAGTGCCAGCATCAATTAATAAAGGTACACGATTGTGCTTTTAAACCCATCACCCCCTCTCTTTCCCCCTTTCCACCCCCCCCCCCCCCCGCCTCCCCCATTATCCATGTTAGTTTCAGCAGTTTCAGCAAGGGAGAAGGACACGGGCGGCCGCCTCAAACTTTCACTTTCGTTTCCCTTTTAATATCTCGTCTTATCTGGAAGTTGAAAGTCATTTAATAGAGAAGCGGGGTGGGGGGGGGGGCAGGGGGGCCTTCCACAGTGAGACTGCAGTGAATGTGATTAATTAACCGGATCGTTATTGTCCTCCGCTTATACGTGCTGTGACTGAGGATTATTTTTATTTATTTATAAAATGTTTTGCCAAGAAGTGACACATTGAGAGTTACCTCTCGTTTTCAAGTATGTCCTGGGCACAGTTATGGTACCAAATTGTAACCAAATACATGGTTACAAATACATGGTTACATTAGGTGAACAGGGTTATACATTACTGTAAATATGAAGACATTGCAGTTAAAGATAAAATAAGTTATAGGCGTATGTAACAGTTACAGACCAGATTCAAATGTGAGACAGGTTAGACTGGTGGCGGCTGTGAGAGTCTCCGGTAGATTGTTCCAGTTGTGGGGTTGTGACAATCGGGGGTTAATCAGGCCAATACTAAAGACAGTATGCCCGGCTGATTAACCCTAAATCGTGTTGGGACAGAAGGGGTTAATTCTATGTATACCACAAATGTCATATTTTCCCCTACAACACTGTAGTGTCCCTGTTTTGCAGTGATTAACCCTAATTCGTGTTGGGACAGAAGGGGGTTAATTCCATGTACACCACAAATGGCATATTGTCCCTTCATCCTCTTTGTTGTCCCCATTTTGCAGCGCAGTCCATAGCTGCAGTAATAGCAATGTATGCGAATTGGGCCAATTGTATTTCAGAGACAAGGAGCAAGCTAGCACTCTAATTTTCGGAGTGCAGCTAGCTAAGGATGTACTAAGCCCATACATATTGTTTGGGGTCCCCCACACATACAGAAAGTATATATATACTTATATGTATATGTAGCCAGGAGTAGAAGATCAAGGGGTGCTCCAACCATATAACAACTCATCCATAGAGTATAAATCTTCAGGGACCCCAATATAGCAGAGTGGGTTGATAAATGAAATGGCCTGTGAGTCACTCATAACCAGATGTCAAATTATTGCCTCATGGTAGCTTACACAATCCAAGTTAGAGTACTCAACTATGATGGTCAAACATAAAAAATCCTTACCCGCTTCTGCCGTCACTAGGGGTCCACTGTGGCGTGCCAGCCATGGATATAATCTAGATATAAGTAGAAAAAGAAAGCAAACAGCGCACTTCCAGGGAGTCAGGTGGTGAAAAGATAAAATCCATTTATTTCAGAACATATCTGATAAAAAAAACATCACCCCAGGGGGGGTAACAAACAGCCTCCTACGCGTTTCGGACGGGTAGGTCCTTTATCAAGGCTGGGCAGGTACTGTTACACACGTGCACCACCTACAGAGTACTCACACATAGTGGCAGCACTGACCACGGGACAAGGGGGGTTATACTGCGGACACGGTGTGGGGGTACACGGTGGTGGGCACGGGGTATACGCTCCTAAGCGGGAGTGAAGGACATTGGGAACTTATAGAGTATAAAGTTACGTGTATACGTGTGTTCAGTAAAAGTTATTCTTGTTTATTCACACCAAGTGTGTGTCATTGGTTTGAGTCCTGTGAGGGGCCCCTCCCGCCCTGTCGGGATCCCTCCCAGGTGGAGGCGTTGCACCATGAGATATATATATATATGTACCCCAGGCTTCCCGAGCGGAGGCTTAGGCTCCTGAGGGCCACACAGGTAATATACAGCATTAGTAGCATCTGAGTTCACAGGGAACAGGTGTTACATATAGATAAACTGTATTTTAGTTATGTTTTAAAAGGTACCGTCAGGAAGCTTTTCCTGTGCCCAGCAATGAATGTGTTAGCACGCATATATGTTAAGAGTAAGGAAATTAATATTAGACAGGAGATGACTCTTGGGGAGTGTAATCCTGGGCTTTGAAATGCGTAGCAGAAAACCTCTGAGCTTCAAAGAAATAGAGGTGTTAAACTTTTTGTTCACAGGCAGGAGTGAGATAGACTGAGTGGCATTCATTAAGGAAGCAGGGTGGCATATGCTAAGTATCAAGTGGCCAGGTGGGGGAAGATGACATTTCTGTTGCACATGCTCGTAGCAGACCAGGAAGCAACTTTTGCCCCTTTTTACAAACTCCTGGCAGAACGGGGATTGGTGGGTTAAATGGTCCCACGGAGGGGATTGGGCTTCCATGTTAGGGATAGGACAGTAAACTCTATAAGACAGCCTGCCGAGCTATCCCCCGTGTGATTCATGACTTATCCAATCTTTGCTCACGATTCCGTTCAAGTACAGCGGTAGCGATTCCAGAACGAAAGGGGTTAACAACATCGTAACTACGGATTTACCCCTGCTTCAGGAATGTGTTAGCCCTGGTGACTCCCGAACGAATTCTAACGAATAAGAACGAACTTCTTTCATTTGGCAGAAATTTTAGGTTGGCAACTTGCGATCTGGCCAAAAGGACTTTAAACCAGGGACTTTATTTCTTCAGCTTTCGTGCAAAGGACAATGTATTTCATTTCCCCATCCCAGTAAGTGATTATTAACTGTATTCTGAGGTTGTCGTGTGTTTGTCTATCAAGCAAATAAATGACAATTTATTTTGCCCGCCTTGTTGTGTTCAATCGAGAATCCCAAAAATATAAAAGTGTTAATAAGTTCTGGTCCACAGTGACAAGCTTATATTAACTGGTGGCAGCGTGTGGGATACTGATTGAGAATATACTATAGTCTCCTGCGGGATTCTATAGTATAGTGGGGGACCTCGTGGCTTGCGAGCTCCCCAGACAAGTGCCAACTTACACACACTTCTAAAGAGCACGAGATACTTCACTGTCCCTTTACCCATACCCCGATAGCCCCATGAGTAACCGCTCAGGAAGGTTCCGATCCTGGGACCGGGCGGAGATCATGGAGAGATGTACGAGATATGGACTACCGACAGATGGGTGGTCAAAGGTGCAGCTGTAGGAGGATTTGGAGCTTCATGAGGCCAGGATGGGCCCCCCAGAGGGGCATGGCCCCGTAGCTGCTGTGGCAGCGGACGCTAGTCAGCCCGGATTTTAGGAGATCCCTCCAGCTCCGGGGCTGCAAGGACATGGGGAGGGTGCCGGTGACCGCCTGGATACTGGTGGCATGGCGCCAGGGAGTGCGGAAGGGGTAGTCACTGCGGCTGCCAGACTTACCGTCCCTGGGCTCACTGCACTTCTTACTGCATGCGGAGAGGAGGTTAGCACAGCGGTGCGTGTACAGATGCTGACAGCAGTGCTTGGAGGAGCCCCCCACTCTCACCTTGTAAACGGGGCACAGGAGCTTCCCCAGGCGGACCACCACAGCTTCTGCAAGTTCGTGGATGGCACAGATGACCTCGATGCATTTCTTAATGACTTTGAGACGCAGTGTTCCCGGTTCCGAATTCCAAGGAGGGACTGGGTGGTCAGACTGCGACCACTGTTATCTGGTAAAGCCAAACGGGCTGTGATGGGTATTCCACGCGTGGATGCCGATGACTACGGTCATATAAAAAGTAGATTTGTAGGCTTGTTTTGTATGTCCCTCCTGGGGGGGCAGTATTGCTATCTTAATGACGTCCTAGAGGGTTTATCTATACTCCCATGATACCTTTCATTAGTTCACCTTTCAGCATTTGTTACCATGCAGTCCTTATAACTGCTATATCAGGTTTCAATTTTTAGAGATCATGGGTCCACTTATTTTACATACATAGTATAACATAGTATATGTTAATCATCTCTAAATATTAATAACACTTTTTGTGATACTTGTACTCCACGCTGGCAGACGTGACTGTACACCATTTTGTACCACCTTGTATCGTTGTTGACTTCCAAGATTCATTTTTAAATTGTATTGGGTTTTTTTATATATGTGAGGTATATCTCATATCTCTGCTATGGGGTTTCTAGTATGAGTTTTTGAGTCGATGTCTTTTCGTTATGCAACCACTAGAGGGTGCTGTTCACCACAGTATACCATTATTATGTAAAGTATTGTAAGTACCATTCAGGCAGGACTTGTAATTAGATCAGTGTTATATATTTTAGAAATTATGCATATTTTAGGTATTGTTCTTGAAGCCTTTGGCAATGTTGACATTTTTGTTTTAATGAGCCACAACTTTTGCCTCTCACCAATATAGCTTTTAGCCAAGTGACCAGCGATAAGAATTAAAGGCACTTAACTTATCGCAATCCGCGCTACTTTGTTGTTAAAAGTTTAAGATCAGTGTCACATTGGGGGCATTATTTATGAGTATTCAGTGCTGCTATTGATTTAAATGAGCCATGACTCTCATTAATACACCTCTTTCAAGATGAAATAATTATTGTAAAGTACCATCCAGCATTAGGGGCGTTGTACCAATTGAGACTAGCCCTATATTAAGTGTAACGGCTTTTCCCCCACCCACTCGCAGATAATACTGTGGAGGTGTAGGAACATGCAAGGTTACTCAGGTGTGGTGCATTACCTGTTGGCTCACAGGAGGGCTGAGCTTCCGCATTGGGGAACCTGGGGTACATACATCTTATACATCTCTAGGTGCAACGCCTCCACCTGGGAGGGATCCCAACGGAGTGGGAGGAGGCCCTCACAGGAAACAACCACACAAAGCGAACGAATGTAAAACAGGACTGGCTTTACTGCATAACCAACTATATCTACATACATCAACACAACCTTCATGCGCCACGGCGGACGCTAACCACTCTGGGCGTCACGGCGGACGCTACCACCTCTGACGTCACGGCGGACGCTAATCACACTAGGCGTCACGGCGGACGCTACCACCTCTGGCGTCTCGGCGGACGCTAATCTCCCACAGAGTGATCCCACCCCGTGTCCAGTAACCCCCACCCAAATGTCTCGCACCCCCAAAGTCAAATACCACTGTGCATGTGTATGTGTGACTGCGCAGCCACTATGTCTGGTGATAGGCCTGGTTGGTGCACGTGAGTTGCAGGTTACCTGCCCGGGCTCCAGCCACGGGTACCGCGATATCACTGGAGATCCGCCCGATCCGACGTTGTCCTCCACACCGCGTTGGGTGAATTCCAGCGCGGATAATATCACCTAGTCCCAGGGTCTTTGATGGTGTTCTGAGCCCAGAACCCACCTCGCAGGGCCGCACGGCTTTAGCACTGTGTCCCTGACTAATCAACCAGTTAATGGGGCAGTGTCCCTATCTAGGGCCTGTCCCTATACTCCACAAGCTATTAAGTGGCTCAGGACCTAACTTGGGGCCTGGGGGCTGCTGGCCTAATGCAGAGGGTCACTGACCCCTGCATCCACCTCTTACCCCTAGCTGGTCCGGATCCTGAGTGCCTGCGGGCTGCCAAAACCCCGCGAAATGTATCTAACTGGGAGCAGGGGAATCCGGCCTTCCGATTGGCTCCCTGGCGTCACGTGTCCCTGCCCCTGTGCACCCTGGGGGCTGTCCTTCCCGCCTTGCGTGTGCGCGAGCTGTTTGGGGGCCTCTCGCGCTAGCTGGCCTCCTGCGCATGCGCGAGCTGACTTTCAATGGCGGCGCCCTGCTCCGCTAGCCGCCGGGACCCTAATGACGCGATCGCGGCCTCGGCAACCGGCCCGCTCGCGTCCCCGGCAACCGGCCCGCTCGCGTCCCCGGCAACCGGCCCGCTCGCGTCCCCGGCAACCGGCCCGACCGCTTCCCTAGCAACCGGCCGCAATTACAACCACGCGCGGCAACGGGGAAGGAGGGGGTGAGTGCGCGAGGGGGACCTGGCTACATAAGCATGGTCTTCCAGGTCCCTACATGAACCTGACGAAGGATTACCATATCCGAAACGCGTAGTTCATGTAAGGACCTGGAGCTTTCTGACTGTGTGCGGTGTACACTGGACGCGGTGATCAGGAGAGCGCTGCACCGGAGGCGGTTATGTATATATATGTGAGTTCATTGTAAACCCTTTTATATCTGTATCTGTGGCGTTATCTTCCCTTATACGCACACCGGTGAGGTTATACCTGGGAGAGACCTTGAAGGGAGCATTAGCTGTTTGCTGCCGTGAAGGAGCAGCACAGAGGAAATAAACCTTTCTAAGGATTCAGTACCACACACGGCCGTGTGAGTACGTCTACAGAGTATAGATTATATTTTATTCACTTGTTTTATTATTTTCACTATCATTGTTGATGTGACAGTGACATCTCTGACTGTTATTTCTATCTGTTTTCTGCGCCCCGCTCTTTCCCTTTCATATCTCACTACGAGGATCGTGGGAAGATCCTCCCTGGGGCTGAGTCTCATATTCTGGGCCAGTATTGTGTGTTGGTCTTGTATATTTTACATTTGATATTTTATATATGTAACATGGTATGTCCCATAATACCTCTTTTTCCCACATAGTATATCTGTTATGTAAGTCCTGTTAGTTCCAAGCATTAACAGGTTAATTTATGGGCCAGTGACCTCCCTTATGCTCCACTTGTAAGTGAAGGAAGTAAGGTGGTGACTCATGGCCTGTGTACAGCCTATCAGAGATAGGTACAGTCCATGAGCCCACCCCTTACAGAGACTTTCAAGTGGGAGTAGCAAAGTTAGTTTAGTCTTGCTCTGCCTGCAAAGGAGAGAGCATGGGCTGTCAGACTATCCCATGGTGCGGATGAGCTGACCTACCCCAGGCCCCATACTATCGAGGTAAGCATCATCCAGAAGTCCTGGGACTTTGAACATCTATGCTGTAAGAAGAACTGCTGCAGTATGTTCAATAAATATATCTGTTCACTATACCTCTGCCTGGGTGTCAGTTCCTGGGCAGGAAGAGTAAGGAGTGTTGTGGTGAGAACTGATGTCCTGCACATCACACCTGAGCCCATCACAGCTGGATGCGCTGAAGCCCTGATGATATAGAACCAGAGAACCCCAAAAGCCTGTCCTGTTGCCCCTTACCATCGCAGCTACTCAGCTCTCCTGAACCAGCAGGTATGCCTCAGCACCACACTAACATAGTAATGCAGTGTATCTCCCAGAGGGGGGGGGGAGACATGTGTTACATATATTTTATATATTCTTATGCTATTGAAAGGGGGCGCCCCAGTTTTCCTATACCACAGCCCAATGTTAAAGCAGAGTAAAAAAGTGACCTGTTTTGAGGCTTTTCGTGTTCCCGGGATCCTAGAGACATGAAACTCCGGGAGTGTAAGTTTTAGGTGGGATATTTTGGGTGGAAATGTATTCCTTTTGTTTGCAGGAGTTCGGGGGACGAAGTTACCGGAGGTCCAGTAATTCTCCCCGGCGTGCAGGCAGGATTTGCGGGTACGCGAGGAGAATTACACCGGGGCTCTCCAGTGTCCCCCAGAATCCTGGTTTTCGCACCCAAGTATCCCAGACCCTTTTCGCTCACAGGTATAAGGTTCCCCAAGGTCTATACTTTGCTAAAGTATGTTTTATAGTGTTTTATACTGTATGTATGAATGTCTATGCAGTCAGCCTGGGCATTTACATAGGTGCCAGGATGTCTGCATAGACATTGAAGTTCAAAGGAGGAAGGAGGTCCAGAGAACAGGGGGCAGCCCACTGGGGCCCCTTTGTGACTGCCGGGCCCAGTGGAGCCTGCCCAGCGGTTGGGATATGCATTAGCCGGGGGAAGTTGCTGCTATTGGGCGCGTTTCCCATTGGCTAATTCATATTTCCCACCCACCTGGTTTTTCGAGCCGGCTTGGCACGCCCCCTCCTCTGACCCCCTGGGTTCCCCTTCATCCCCTTACCTTCCGCTGCGGCAGCGGAGGATGGGGAGAGTGCGGGGAGGTCTGTGGGCAGTTGGAGCTGCAATCGGATCGCCGGCGGTTCCATGCGCGAAGCATTTGAAGCAGGAAGAAAGTGGAGTAGCGGCGGCCATCTTGCTTCACCCGTGTGCATGCGCAGTATAGCACAAGCGGCGGCCATTACACCCAACAGCCCCACAATGCACAGCAGTTAGTCAGGTGCCAGGAACCAGCTAATAGGGCTGCAGCAATCCCCTGCTCCCTGAGATTGTTACTTTTGGTGCCTCTGCACCATGCCAGACGGAGCTGGGACACGGAAGGAGTAGGTTGTATGTGCAGGGGTCTGTGGCTCCTACACTAGGCCAGATTTCCCCCTGTTAGGCCCCAGCAAAGCCCCGACTCCCCTCAGCTTGTGGTTGCTGCAGGGACAGGTCCATAGATAGGGACACGGCCCTGTAGTACCAGAGTGAGGGACACGCCCAGGACACGGCTGCATCCTGACCTCAGGTGATCTGGGACCAGACACCTGCAACAAAGAAATACTGCATACGGTGGTACAATCCACGCGGGTCCCACCCAACGTAGAGGTGGAGGCTCCGCGGTTACCATCACTGGATTGGTGGATCCCCTCAGCATCACTGCGTGCCCGGGTGTGACATCACCCGGCAGGAACCACAACACGTGCACCAACCTACAACTCCAATTTAGTGGGCAGCGCTGTGTCACACACTTGGGTGGGGGATTGGTTCTGTGGACACTGGGACGGTCCGGTGCCTGGAGCACCTTAGTACATTGGGGTAAACCCCGGTGGGGTGTGGACACGGTGTTGGGGAGGCACGGTGAGGGGTTATGGCCCTGCGAGGCCTGTGAGTGGGTATCCCTTCTTTATTATTGGTTCTGTGGTTCTATGAGGTGTACAGTAAACTGTTATGTTTTCCACGTGTGTATTCTGTAACGGGGTCATTCCCCAGCAGAATCCCATTACAGGTGCACCACCTCAGGTACACCGCAGGTTCCCAGCAGCGGAGGCTCAGGTTTCCTGTGAGCCGCAGGTATTGCATCGCACACACCGTAGCCACACATCTCCCAAGGGTGAGGGGAAGTGCGTTACACTTGTTTCACCCAGTGAATGATCCCAGAAAGGTATTAAAAAGGTGTTTAAAAGTCCTGGTCTCCCGTGACATGTCCTGGTCTCCCGTGACACACTCTCTGCTGATCCTGGTAACATGTTGTCTCCCGTGACACACTCTCTGCTGATCCTGGTAACATGGTGTCTCCCGTGACACACTCTCTGCTGATCCTGGTAACATGGTGTCTCCCGTGACACACTCTCTGCTGATCCTGGTAACATGGTGTCTCCCGTGACACACTCTCTGCTGATCCTGGTAACATGGTGTCTCCCGTGACACACTCTCTGCTGAGCCTGGTAACATGGTGTCTCCCGTGACACACTCTCTGCTGATCCTGGTAACATGGTGTCTCCCGTGACACACTCTCTGCTGAGCCTGGTAACATGGTGTCTCCCGTGACACACTCTCTGCTGTTTCTGGTAACATGGTGTCTCCCGTGACACACTCTCTGCTGATCCTGGTAACATGGTGTCTCCCGTGACACACTCTCTGCTGATCCTGGTAACATGGTGTCTCCCGTGACACACTCTCTGCTGATCCTGGTAACATGGTGTCTCCCGTGACACACTCTCTGCTGATCCTGGTAACATGGTGTCTCCCGTGACACACTCTCTGCTGATCCTGGTAACATGGTGTCTCCCGTGACACACTCTCTGCTGAGCCTGGTAACATGGTGTCTCCCGTGACACACTCTCTGCTGATCCTGGTAACATGGTGTCTCCCGTGTCACACTCTCTGCTGATCCTGGTAACATGGTGTCTCCCGTGACACACTCTCTGCTGATCCTGGTAACATGGTGTCTCCCGTGACACGCTCTCTGCTGATCCTGGTAACATGGTGTCTCCCGTGACACACTCTCTGCTGATCCTGGTAACATGGTGTCTCCCGTGACACGCTCTCTGCTGATCCTGGTAACATGGTGTCTCCCGTGTCACGCTCTCTGCTGATCCTGGTAACATGGTGTCTCCCGTGACACGCTCTCTGCTGAGCCTGGTAACATGGTGTCTCCCGTGACACGCTCTCTGCTGATCCTGGTAACATGGTGTCTCCCGTGACACACTCTCTGCTGATCCTGGTAACATGGTGTCTCCCGTGACACACTCTCTGCTGATCCTGGTAACATGGTGTCTCCCGTGACACACTCTCTGCTGAGCCTGGTAACATGGTGTCTCCCGTGACATACTCTCTGCTGATCCTGGTAACATGGTGTCTCCCGTGACACACTCTCTGCTGATCCTGGTAACATGGTGTCTCCCGTGACACACTCTCTGCTGATCCTGGTAACATGGTGTCTCCCGTGACACGTCCTGGTCTCCTGTGACACACTCTCAGACCCATTATTTCTTTTTCTGGCCTGCTGGAGAGAGACTTAATTCAACATGTAGCCCTTTTTGTGAACCCCTGCACAAAGGAACTACTGATGCTGTGTTTTACCTGTGGCTCCAGGAGCTCTAAGCCTCCGCTCTTGGGGAGCCTGGGGTCTTACCCTCTATTATCATGGTGCAGCGCCTCCACTTACCCAGGATCCCCATTGTAGAGAATCTACCCTGAGTAAGAAACATACAACTGTATTGTGCAACAAGCAACCTTTTACTATAATACTAACTAATACGAAAATGCAACGTACATATAACATGCATATAACTCTTATACTTTATAATCAAGCATTTCACACTGTGGCTCGGCCACACCTTTATAGGGTTAATGTCCTGTACACAGGTGGCTCTGCCACTCTCCCAAGGAGTTTGTCCTGCAACTAGTAGTTGTATTGAATAGTCTGCTGGCACACTAGCACACTAGTGCCCCCAATTAGTTAGTGGGAGGCGGGATCAGCGCCTGGTGACCGGTGCAAATTTTACATATGCAGCTTTAGAACATATCCCTAGCCACATCAGAGGGGGAGACAGAGAGAATATATTGAACAAACGTGAAATGTTCTGGATTTACTCCTTGGGTACCCTTTTTCCATCAGGTATAAATCAGGAATGGGAGTTAAAACATTTCCTGACATAGTCATCAATCCCATATATATCCCTGTGAATATCCTCCAGGGTATATTTATATCTCTCCGTCTTATCCTGCGGGATGGCTTAAGGGAACCTCTGATGTTGTATGCTTTTGTATACTTTTCTATCAGTAAGGGTATTTATGCGACAATATTTACATTTTGTTATTATGGTCTATTGATTATCATGTCATTCAATATTCTAAATGTAAATCACTTACCATTTAATGTGGGGAGTTGGACTACATTTAAGTCCTTACATGTTGTTACAGTTTAAGGATTATCATGTTATCTTATTACTTCCCAAGAGGCACCTATTATTCAATGTAGTGAGTTGGAGTATATTTAAAATCATATTTAAAATCATATGCATATATTAGAAGTTCATATATATACATTGTATATGCTTTCCTAACATGTATTTTTTCTTATGTAATATCTACCGTGATGAATCAGCAGTCTTTGTTTTTAACTCTTGTTTTTTAATTATTTTTTTAAACGTTTTTTTGGGATTATTTATGCATTTTCACACTTGGTTTTGTGTCTAATATGTGATGGTCTCGGTATGGGTGTGTATAAAATTAGCTAATACACATTATTCTGCAGGTGAGAGGTTTTACTCTCCACGTCATTATGACCAATCATAGTGCAGTACACCCTATATAGAGATCATCCCAGGCATAGGTAGTTACTCTTTGAAAAAGTCCGTGACCCGGACGAAACGCGTCAGAGGATGACTATGGCTGTTCACTTGTTTGATTAATAAAGTATTTTTATTTTTCTACATGCGTTTGGCTGTTTAGAGGAGTCGTGACAGGGGTTATACTCCTGGGGGCTGGGGGATGTATCTGTCCTAAGCGGAAAGGTCACTGACCCTCCGCTCGCACACACGAGGTTCCGCCACCTTCCTCCTTCTCTCTCTCACTCGTGTGTCCGCCCACACGCTTCCAGTCTCTTCCCTATCCAGAGTCTCACACCCTATTGGTCCCCAGCCTCAGCTGACTCCTCCACAGTTCACAGTTCAGAGTTCAACCCCCAAAGTCCCGCCGGATTGGTTGCCGTTCGCGCGCTTTCCTCGCGCATGCGCAGCCTTACTATTCACACAATGACCTCACTGGCAAAAGAACAGTATGGCGCTTCCTGCATTAGTAACAGCGCGGATCCCACACATATATGTACACATCCTTACAAACATAATGCCCCAGTGAAAGCAGGAATAAGAGAGGCGTGGCTTAGAGCATGTGTGCGCCCCCGTCTGCTCACCCCACTGCTCGCACCCCCCCCACCCTGCCTGCTCTCCCCCACTGCTCGTGCCCCCCCCTGCCGGCTCTCCCCCACTGCTCGCGCCCCCCCCTGCCGGCTCTCCCCCACTGCTCGCACCCCCCCCTGCCGGCTCTCCCCCACTGCTCGCACCCCCCTGCAGGCTCTCCTCCACTGCTCACACCCCCCTGCAGGCTCTCCCCCACTGCTCGCACCCCCCTGCAGGCTCTCCCCCACTGCTCGCACCCCCCTGCAGGCTCTCCCCCACTGCTCGCGCCCCCCCCTGCCGGCTCTCCCCCACTGCTCGCGCCCCCCCCTGCCGGCGCCCCCCTGCCGGTTCTCCCCCACTGCTCGCGCCCCCCTGCCGGCTCTCCCCCACTACTCGCTCCCCCCTGCCGGCTCTCCCCCACTGCTCGCTCCCCCTGCCGGCTCTCCCCCACTGCTCGCACCCCCCTCCCTGCTCTACCCCACTGCTCGCACCCCCCTGCCGGCTCTCCCCCACTGCTCGCTCCCCCCTGCCGGCTCTCCCCCACTGCTCGCACCCCCCTGCCTGCTCTCCCCCACTGCTAGCGCCCCCCCCCTGCCTGCTCTCCCCCCCTGCTAGCGCCCCCCCCCCTGCCTGCTCTCCCCCACTGCTAGCGCCCCCCCCCCTGCCTGCTCTCCCCCACTGCTCGCGCCCCCCCCCCCTGCCGGCTCTCCCCCAATGCTCGCGCCCCCCTGCCTGCTCTCCCCCACTGCTCGCGCCCCCCTGCCGGCTCTCCCCCACTGCTCGCGCCCCCCTGCTGGCTCTCCCCCACTGCTCGCGCCCCCCTGCCTGCTCTCCCACACTGCTCGCACCCCCCTGCCTGCTCTCCCCCACTGCTCGCGCCCCCCTGCCTGCTCTCCCCCACTGCTCGCGCCCCCCTGCCGGCTCTCCCCCACTACTCGCTCCCCCCTGCCGGCTCTCCCCCACTGCTCGCTCCCCCTGCCGGCTCTCCCCCACTGCTCGCACCCCCCTGCCTGCTCTACCCCACTGCTCGCACCCCCCTGCCGGCTCTCCCCCACTGCTCGCTCCCCCCTGCCGGCTCTCCCCCACTGCTCGCACCCCCCTGCCTGCTCTCCCCCACTGCTAGCGCCCCCCCCCCTGCCTGCTCTCCCCCCCTGCTAGTGCCCCCCCCCCCTGCCTGCTCTCCCCCACTGCTAGCGCCCCCCCCTGCCTGCTCTCCCCCACTGCTCGCGCCCCCCCCCCCTGCCGGCTCTCCCCCAATGCTCGCGCCCCCCTGCCTGCTCTCCCCCACTGCTCGCGCCCCCCTGCCGGCTCTCCCCCACTGCTCGCGCCCCCCTGCTGGCTCTCCCCCACTGCTCGCGCCCCCCTGCCTGCTCTCCCACACTGCTCGCACCCCCCTGCCTGCTCTCCCCCACTGCTCGCGCCCCCCTGCCTGCTCTCCCCCACTGCTCGCGCCCCCCTGCCTGCTCTCCCCAACTGCTCGAACCCCCCTGCCTGCTCTCCCCCACTGCTCGAACCCCCCTGCCTGCTCTCCCCCACTGCTCGCGCCTCCCTGCCTGCTCTCCCCCACTGCTCGCGCCCCCTGCCTGCTCTCCCCCACTGCTCGCGCCCCCCTGCCTGCTCTCCCCCACTGCTCGCACCCCCCTGCCTGCTCTCCCCCCCTGCCGGCTCTCCCCCACTGCTCGCACCCCCCTGCCGGCTCTCCCCCACTGCTCGCGCCCCCCTGCCTGCTCTCCACCACTGCTCGCACCCCCCTGCCTGCTCTCCCCCACTGCTCGCACCCCCCTGCCGGCTCTCCCCCACTGCTCGCGCCCCCCTGCCTGCTCTCCCCCACTGCTCGCACCCCCCTGCCGGCTCTTCCCCACTGCTCGCGCCCCCCTGCCTGCTCTCCCCCACTGCTCGCGCCCCACCCCCTGCTCTCCCCCACTGCTCGCGCCCCCCTGCCTGCTCTCCCCCACTGCTCGCGCCCCCCCTGCCTGCTCTCCCCCACTGCTCGCGCCCCCCCCTTCTCTCCCCCACTGCTCGCGCCCCCCCTGCTCTCCCCCACTGCTCGCACCCCCCCCTGCTCTCCCCCACTGCTCGCACCCCCCTGCCTGCTCTCCCCCACATCTCGCACCCCCCTGCCTGCTCTCCCCCACTGCTCGCACCCCCCCCCCCTGCTCTCCCCCACTGCTCGCACCCCCTGCCTGCTCTCCCCCACTGCTCGCGCCCCCCCTGCCTGCTCTCCCCCACTGCTCGCGCCCCCCCTGCCTGCTCTCCCCCACTGCTCGCGCCCCCCCCCTTCTCTCCCCCACTGCTCGCGCCCCCCCCCCCTGCTCTCCCCCACTGCTCGCACCCCCCCTGCTCTCCCCCACTGCTCGCACCCCCCTGCCTGCTCTCCCCCACATCTCGCACCCCCCTGCCTGCTCTCCCCCACTGCTCGCACCCCCCCCTGCTCTCCCCCACTGCTCGCACCCCCTGCCTGCTCTCCCCCACTGCTCGCACCCCCTGCCTGCTCTCCCCCACTGCTCGCACCCCCCTGCCTGCTCTCCCCCACTGCTCGCACCCCCCTGCCTGCTCTCCCCCACTGCTCGCACCCCCTGCCTGCTCTCCCCCACTGCTCGCGCCCCCCTGCCTGCTCTCCCCCACTGCTCGCACCCCCCTGCCTGCTCTCCCCCACTGCTCGCACCCCCCTGCCTGCTCTCCCCCACTGCTCGCACCCCCCTGCCTGCTCTCCCCCACTGCTCGCACCCCCTGCTCGCACCCCCCTGCCTGCTCTCCCCCACTGCTCGCACCCCCCTGCCTGCTCTCCCCCACTGCTCGCACCCCCCTGCCTGCTCTCCCCCACTGCTCGCACCCCCCTGCCTGCTCTCCCCCACTGCTCGCGCCCCCCTGCCTACTCTCCCCCACTGCTCGCGCCCCCGTGCCTGCTTTCCCCCACTGCTCGCACCCCCCTGCCGGCTCTCCCCCACTGCTCTCCCCCCACTGCTCTCCCCCACTGCTCGCACCCCCCTGCCTGCTCTCCCCCACTGCTCGCACCCCCCTGCCTGCTCTCCCCCACTGCTCGCACCCCCCTGCCTGCTCTCCCCCACTGCTCGCACCCCCCTGCCTGCTCTCCCCCACTGCTCGCGCCCCCTGCCTGCTCTCTCCCACTGCTCGCACCCTCTCTGCCGGCTCTCCCCCACTGCTCGCACCCCCCTGCCTGCTCTCCCCCGCTGCTCGCACCCTCTATGCCGGCTCTCCCCCACTGCTCGCGCCCCCCTGCCTGCTCTCCCCCACTGCTCGCACCCCCCTGCCTGCTCTCCCCCACTGCTCGCACCCCCCCCCTGCCTGCTCTCCCCCACTGCTCACACCCCCCTGCCGGCTCTCCCCCACTGCTCGTGCCCCCCCCTGCCGGCTCTCCCCCACTGCTCGCGCCCCCTGCCGGCTCTCCCCCACTGCTCGCACCCCCCCTGCCGGCTCTCCCCTACTGCTCGCACCCCCCTGCCGGCTCTCCCACACTGCTCGCACCCCCCTGCCTGCTCTCCCCCACTGCTCGCACCCTCTCTGCCGGCTCTCCCCCACTGCTCGCACCCCCCCCCCTGCCTGCTCTCCCCCCCTGCTCTCCCCCCCTGCCGGCTCTCCCCCACTGCTCGCGCCCCCCCTTCCTGCTCTCCCCCCCTGCTCTCCCCCCCTGCTGGCTCCTCTCTTACTTTTTATCCAGCGTCATCTGACGTGAAGTCCAGAAGCCGCCGGAGACGAGGTAAGTGAAGGATACAGAGGCCTGGCGAGCGATCCCCGGAATTTAATTTAAATGCTTTAGGAAAGAGCGCGGGGCCTCTGTAAGCGCCATGCCCCCCCCCCCTCCCCCAGTTTGCGCACCCCCCACCCCCCAGTTTGCGCACCCCCCCAATTGTGCACCCCCCCAGTTTGCGCACCCCTAGCTTACAGTATAAGATCAGCAATATTCTGTAATTTGGTCCCTACTGAGTAGAGGCATTAACTATATGTAGCGGTCATGTAAAATGCCTACAGTCATCTCTCCTGCTGGCAGCAAGGCCTGGTAAGTGTGGGCATGCCAGCAGTAATCATGGAGGTTTTCCCTCACACCCTGGTGGGGTGCTCTGTGTATGGCTGGGACTGGTCACATGCTCTGACTCCATGGTTAGTGATGTCAGAGGTGTGTCAGCCTCAGAAGTTACATAAGGCACAGCACTGTGTCAAGAGTTAGTTCTGTCAGCGTTCAAGGCGAGTACAGTTGCTGGAAAGTTCTTGCAAGGTTCAGGAAGGAGTTCAAGTTCTGCAGAGTGTTAGTTATGTTATAGTAACTCCATGGGAGACTGTGTCCAGGGACCTGGCACAGGGCAGTGATTCCTGCGGGAATAAGTGAATCCCTGATCTAGGTGACATACCTATCAAAGGGGAGCACGGGCGAGATGATCGGCTAAATACACCCATTGTGGAGGGCAGCTATGCCCACCGTGACAATAAAGATGGAGCTGATCAGAGAAACCCCTGTGTGTGAGAGTCCAATGATTATACAGGAGGTTGCACCACCGAGGAGTTCCTCGTCAGGATCATCCCCATGCGGACGCAGGGGCCCTGGTGAGGTGGAGGCGCTGCACTGGAACTAGGTGAGACTCAGCACACTACCTCAGCTGCCTGTCTGACGGGTCCTCCCCACACACCATCATGCGGGAGACTCAGGAGTCCTGTAGCCAACAGGTGCACCATCAGGCATATCTACACTGTAATGGGGGCCGGTTAGACCACAGGGGCCAATGTGAGATTGGGTGGGTCAGGCCGGGCCAGAAACACCGTTACATTTGGAGGCGAGCTGCTGAGATCAGATCCGTCAATAGGACAGGCTCTAGCTAGGCACACTGGGAAACAGGGAGAGTGTCTGCTGCCACTTTGTGCTGCGTAGGGACGGACCTAGGGGTGGTCAGGGGGCTGACGGGATATTGTCAGTTCGCAGGGACGACCTAGGGGCCTGAAAGGAGTGAGGGGTTTGGAGCCGGGCTATAGCTGACCGAGTCACCTTGAGGCAGTGCTAGTTGGTAGGATGCCAGAAGGGATAGCCTGTTAACATGGTCAGGAATCCTGGAGAGGGTCTGCGCTAGGCTGACCAAGACAGGTAGACGCCCCAAGTACTGCATGGCAGAGCCAGAGTACCTAGCCCATTCCAGACACTTACCGTAGGGAGCACAGACTGGGAGGAAGGAGTCACAGCAGACACTGAGAGAGTGAGCCTAGCCTGAGGTAGTGCAACACTGGGTCACACCTAGATAAGGTACATATGTGGTGGTGCATCTGAAGCTAATCTTTATTGTACTGGTGTGGTGGCTGCCCCGCAGAGTGGAGCCCCATGTACGATAATTGGTGCGAGAAAATGGCGACCGCAAGAATGGAGGATCCGCGCGGTGCGGATAGTCCAAAATGGCGGACGGAGGCTAATAGAGAGAGCGCACATGGTGTGTGTGCGTGTAAAGAGGACATGAGACAATTGATGAAGCGGTACTTCAGTCTTTATCAGGATGACGGAGAGGATCTACCTGGGTTCCTCCTGCGGATTGGAGCCGTCTTACAGGAGATGCGAAAGGGGGATCATATTAAGGCCACTGAGGTGGAGGTGTACTTTTGTGATCAAATCCTGAGAGGAGCGATACCTGACCATCCTGTCGTGGCTAAGATGCGGTGCTCCTGGATGCGGGGTGTCCCCCTGTCCTTCGGGAGGCTACTGGGTGAGATAGAGGAATATGAGGTTGCAGCTGCTGCGAATATGGATTGCAGAGCGATCCAAAATGGCGGTTCCCGCTACCCGGGGAGACCGCGTGGGCCAGTTGCAGAAAATGCTGCAAATGCAAAACTTGCAGAAAGTTGTCCGGGATTGGCGCCAAAAGAAGAATTCCCCCCTGTTGGGGATAAGGGTGCGAAATCGGAGGCCACGCCCCCCAGGACTGTGAAAAGTGCAGCCCCCCATCCAATTAACTTGTGGGACCCTCCCCAAATATTCACCAGGAGGAGGGGTCTCTATCTCTGCCAGCCAAGACCCGAGTTGTCTGAGGGAGGAGCTGGGTGTGAGCTTCCTGTCCCACAGTTGCGAGCTGGTGAACAGGAGAGACCATTGTGCAAAGTGTCTCCCGTAACCAGCACAACAAAGAGCGAGATGGACATTGGGGTATATCCCTATTTATTGCCAGGAGACTCCCTGGTAGTAAAGGCGGGGGCGGACACAGCCATGCTGACGGCTGAAGCCCCGCGTGCGGCCTGCACCGAACCAGTTGATCCCGGAGAATGGGGATCGCTCCTAACGAGCAGAACGGAGCCTGAAGAGAAAGGGGTCTACAACCGCGGTGAGAACCCGGAACCTCACCGTCGGTCCCCTGCGGCAGTGCCACTCCCCGAGTCGGAGTTCGGCTCCTCGAAAGAGGAACAAGCGATCCTAACGACGGTGGTGATGCGCCTACCGGCGGACCACTACAGCGGTGCTGGAAAAGAACCGGCACTTACCTGTGTCGCGGCGGAGCGGAGTCTCGTGTCGCCGGTGCAGAGACAACCGGAGCGGCGGAGTCCCACGGCCGTGGTGACTTACAGCGCGGAAGGAGGAGAAGATTCCATCCCGAGCCGACGGAGCGGTGAGATACATCCTTACCCTCCCCAGGCGCCGGTGGTGGCAACGGCGGAGGAAGGCCTAGCCCAGGCCGGAGCAGAGCGAAGAGCAGAACCCTCACTTCCGGCGGCGGATGTCGTTGTGGAGGAAGAGATTCCGCTTGGGGATCCATCGCAAGATGGCGGAGTATCCGGTTCCGGTGATGACGTCAATTCCGGCGGAGGTAGCGGAACGATCGGAGAGATGACAACAACGCCTCGGCGATCGGGCAGTGCTTCCCGATCACCTGTGTCAACACAGAGCTGGCAGGCTGTGAGGAGAGCTGAGACGGGTGAGGCCCAACCGGCGGCACGTCCGCACAATGATACGGGACTATCTGAAGGCAGAGAGCGGGTCGGAACCCCGCGGATGCCCATTTCCTGTCCCTATGCCCAACCCCATGCCCTAGGTAAAGCCCCTGTCCCTGTCACCTTTTCCCGTGGGTCCACGTCCAGTTTGGGAATGTCGGGAGGGTCCCAGGGAACCGGTGAGGAACGGACTGGGGAGAGACTGAACAGCTATGCCTCTGATGTTGGGTCGAGGGGTGGAGGGCAGTTGGGAAAAGTATCCGAGTCCCGATGGGTACCTAGTGTGGCCGTAGTTAAGTCTCAGGATAGCTCCAAACAAGAGAGGTGGTCTAAGCCTCTTTCATCAAGGACCTCTGGGGTATCTTCTTGGGGGAATACAGAGGAGGGGGACTCACTAGAATGGGGGTCTGAGTAACGTAAGGAGACCCGATGGTGGGCAGTAGGACAGTTTACACCTGCGCAGAAGAAGAGGAAGATGCAGGAACGATGGTTTCAGATAGGTCAACATAATATAGAGCCTATGGGGTCTGGGATATTATTTGACCCCGTGGACACAGACGAGCCCCTGTCATGGGTGTTGCCAGGGAGGGCAGGGAACGCAGAGCTGACTAGGAGCAGCCAGGCCGAGAGGGCTATTATAGCTAAGTACAAAGCGCCCCACAGGTTGGAGTACCTGTATGTCCCTGAACCCCTCATGGAAGGAGAAATTGAGTTTAAAATGGGTTCCACTGGTGAGGATAGGGGATATGGTACTGATGAGGAGGAAGGATCAGGGGAAGAAGATTGGGATCCTGGCGGGTTACATGAGAAGTGTCGCGCAGAGGGTTACAGCATTGCTGCTTTAAGCCCAGTGGACCATGCTGTGCGCAAGCCACCTTAAGAGGGTATGGTAGTACCAGTAATGGATACTCCATCAGGGAGTAATCCGGGTTGTTATCATCCAAAGTTAGGATGTATCTGTTACTATGTGTGATGAAGTTATTGTAGAGGGAGAGAGGGGGTGGCCCGGTATTAAAGGGGTTGCACCCCATTTGGCCACCCCTGACCGCACCAGGGAGACAAGGGGTTAACTGGGCTGAGGTCCAGAAATGTGATGTAACCCTTGTTATGACAGGTAATTGCATGTTCCTCTGTTCCATTGTAATGTCTGGTTACTCAGTGTTTGCATCACACACACACTAGAATCCATCCGGGAGCACAAGGGTTAATAATTCTTTAATGATTATAGCTCTTTGTGTAGTTTTCCCGCCTTTTCAGGCACCATTTTGCAGGTCCCCATTGGCCGCCATTAGGGCTCAATGCATTTCAATAGGAATTGGTGCTGTTTTCGTCCTGTTTCCTGTAGTGACCAGCAGGTGGCGTCCGAGAGGGAGAGCGGCGGTTTCCCATTGAAAGTCAATGGGCTCATTGACTTCAATGGAGATGCCTCGAGGTAACCTAGTTGGCTGCCGTCCAGACCGCAAACCGCAAAGCGGATACAATGTCCTTCAAAAGAGCTAAAATCACTGGGTCAAGTTCAACGTCAATTAGCGGGGAAATAAACTGTTCTAGGGCACCTAGGGATAAAATTCTTTTTGCCCCTAGTTCCTAAGCGTCCCCCCACTCGACCACCACCGGATCCCCGAATCCTGGACCCCCCATAAGGGTCGAACCAGATAGAGCGGGTCGCGCCATAGGCTTTGCCGGCGGCGGCAGAAACGGCACAGAAAAATGACTAAGTGAGAAATGCTGAATTTTAGGAATCCATATCTCCGGTTCCGGAGGGTTCAGCGGATCAGGGTTTGGGGTATCTGTAGCCACTGCTCCGGCATCGCTGCAGAACCATCCTTGACCCGCTTGGACCAACCCGACGGAGTATGGACCCCCTTGAAGTTCGGGACTTTTCCCATAGACTTCAATGGCAGAAAACCCCCATTGACTTCAATGGCGGCGATTTACCATTGAAAGTCTATGGCGGAGCTGCCCGTTGTTTTCAATGGGGATTTAGTGAAAAGCTGAGATTTCTTTTTCAATGGAGATTTTTGTATTAAAATGATTTAATGTGCATTTGTGTAACTCCGGTTTCTTAGGTCGTAGCAAGTCGCTTTTTTGACCATATGGTGTCCCAGTTCTGGCAATGCGAACTGGGAAGTTTGGACCTGCTAAACCTAACGGAACCGGATATTTTAATACGTTTATGTTTAATGCTTAATAGTGTATCCTAAGGTAGGGATAAGTTCAAAAGGAAATTCTTTTGGGCCATAAGGTAGCAGATGGCCATGGGGACGCCGCTATGTCTAGGATTTAAGTGCTGTTCAAAGAGTTTTATCACCCTCACTGTTTATCCGAAGCCCAAACCAGGGCAGGTCTTAAGTGTTCCAGTTAACACCTTTCAACAAAGGTTTTCCTGCCAGAACTCCAAATAGTAGACTTTCTGGCATTCCTGACGTAAATGTGGGGCTTCAGAAATGAGACCCCCAGAGTTCTACTGCCCATGTACCAACTAGCAGGGGGGCATGGGTCAGAATGCTTTCCCACGTTAGTGAGTGGCTGGAGGTAATTGTAAACCAATCCCCTGTGCTTAAGGTTAAGAATAGAAGGAGAATGGTTTATAAACGGCTGTCCACCCATATATCCTTTGTCTTCGTTTGCTGATATGGTTACCTGATATCACCTGAATGATTTCCTCACTGCTGAAAGAAATGCTACATCATACTTCTCATTCCCCAACCCTTAAGTAAGTGTACTTCTTGTTTGTTACTGTATTATCTGTTGTGTTCACCTTTATTCTAAGGAATAAATACAATTTATTATATCTTAAGCCTCGTTCAGTTCAAACCCAATTATTTTTGTGTAATATTAATAAGCCTGTGGAAGCTATCGTCACAGTTATGTACTGTAATGTTGTGACTAATTATGTGTGTTCCATTTTACAGTGCTTCCTGGAAAGAGGTATACAAATTTAGGTCCCAGCGAGGACGATGGGATTCACCAGGGGGAGAATGTAGCGGTCATGTAAAATGCCTACAGTCATCTCTCCTGCTGGCAGCAAGGCCTGGTAAGTGTGGGCATGCCAGCAGTAATCATGGAGGTTTTCCCTCACACCCTGGTGGGGTGCCCTGTGTATGGCTGGGACTGGTCACATGCTCTGACTCCATGATTAGTGATGTCAGAGGTGTGTCAGCCTCAGAAGTTACATAAGGCACAGCACTGTGTCTAAAAGTTAGTTGCTGGAAGTTCTACCTGAAATCTGAGTTGAGAAAGGAGTTCGGCTAAGAGGAGTAGTTCAAGTTCTGCAGAGTGTTAGTTATGTTATAGTAACTCCATGGGAGACTGTGTCCAGGGACCTGGCACAGGGCAGTGATTCCTGCGGGAATAGTGAATCCCTGATTTAGGTGACATACCTATCAAAGGGGAGCACGGGCGAGATGATCGGCTAAATACACCCATTGTGGAGGGCAGCTATGCCCACCGTGACAATAAAGATGGAGCTGATCAGAGAAACCCCTGTGTGTGAGAGTCCAATGATTACACAGGAGGTTGCACCACCGAGGAGTTCTAGGTGAGACTCAGCACACTACCTCAGCTGCCTGTCTGACGGGTTCTCCCCACACACCATCATGCGGGAGACTCAGGAGTCCTGTAGCCAACAGGTGCACCATCAGGCATATCTACACTGTAATGGGGGCCGGTTAGACCACAGGGGCCAATGTGAGATTGGGTGGGTCAGGCCGGGCCAGAAACACCGTTACATATATACATAGCAACGAACAGTTTTTGAACTGCATATAGGGCTGAAAACCAGTCCTGTTTCTATTTTTTTATTGCATTAACAATAAGACGTACAGAGTACAGGCTCTCAGGATTTACCGTGTTTCAAACAATCCAGGAGGAGCAAAATATAGGGAAATAAAAAACAGAAAACAGTGCAAATTTAAGTGCAGACGTTGAGACTATGATGAAATATTAATGACGATATCTTGGCTCTGCTGGTCTATCTACTTACAAGATGTAAGTGGTAAGCATGCAGTTGGCAGATTGGGCTGCCACCCCAGGTAGTATCTGTGTATTTGTGGATATCCCTCCAGGCTTATCTCGTCAGGGTAACCATGGTGTACATAGGGAGGAAACAAAGCTACATAGCGCGATCTGTCTTTCCAAAAACTTTATAAAATGAATATGAACATATAAACATATAAAATGTGCACTTACAATGTGCTAGAATTAAAATAGCATTTATCACAATCACAGTGATTCTAGGGGGTTTAATCCGATCTCACCGCCTCCTCTCTGGCTCTGGATATCAGCTGTCTGCAGCCTGGAACGCTCAGCTCCGTTTCTCCTCCGGCGCGTGTGACGTCACTGCTCAGTGGAAGGTACAGCTACGGATCCCTCACTAGACCAAAACACCACTCTACGCGTTTCGCCCAGCTCAGCAAGCTGTCAATGGCTTCGTCAGGAGTGTGTCACTCCTGACGAAGCCATTGACAGCTTGCTGAGCTGGGCGAAACGCGTAGAGTGGTGTTTTGGTCTAGTGAGGGATCCGTAGCTGTACCTTCCACTGAGCAGTGACGTCACACGCGCCGGAGGAGAAACGGAGCTGAGCGTTCCAGGCTGCAGACAGCTGATATCCAGAGCCAGAGAGGAGGCGGTGAGATCGGATTAAACCCCCTAGAATCACTGTGATTGTGATAAATGCTATTTTAATTCTAGCACATTGTAAGTGCACATTTTATATGTTTATATGTTCATATTCATTTTATAAAGTTTTTGGAAAGACAGATCGCGCTATGTAGCTTTGTTTCCTCCCTATGTACACCATGGTTACCCTGACGAGATAAGCCTGGAGGGATATCCACAAATACACAGATACTACCTGGGGTGGCAGCCCAATCTGCCAACTGCATGCTTACCACTTACATCTTGTAAGTAGATAGACCAGCAGAGCCAAGATATCGTCATTAATATTTCATCATAGTCTCAACGTCTGCACTTAAATTTGCACTGTTTTCTGTTTTTTATTTCCCTATATTTTGCTCCTCCTGGATTGTTTGAAACACATCTTTCTACTTGGAACCCTGGAAACAGGTTCTACCAGAGGGTTTGAGCAGGGTTTCTTATTATTAGAGCACTAATATTAATTATTATTGCACTTGCACGTATCACTATTATATGTATTTAAGTTGTTAGCGCCTTATATTCACTTATTCTCAGGATTTACCCCCATTACACTTTGGTACTATTATTATACACCCAAGAGGGTCTCAAGTGATTACCACATCTAGCAGTTTGTATTTATGCGTTTGCGCCATTGCTTGTCTGTAATTCTTTCTATATTGGATTCTATTAAAAGTTACGTCTTAAGCTACCTAATCACTCCAATAAACAGGACTTGGGTGCTTATAAACAGGGCCTGGGTGCTTATAAACAGGGCCTGGGTGCTTATACACAGGACCTGGGTGCTTATACACAGGACCTGGGTGCTTATAAACAGGACCTGCATGCTTATAAACAGGACCTGGGTGCTTATAAACAGGACCTGGGTGCTTATAAACAGGACCTGGGTGCTTATAAACAGGACCTGCGTGCTTATAAACAGGACCTGCGTGCTTATAAACAGGACCTGGGTGCTTATAATCAGGACCTGGGTGCTTATAAACAGGACCTGAGTGCTTATAAACAGGACCTGGGTGCTTATAAACAGGGCCTGGGTGTTTATAAACAGGACCTGGGTGCTTATAAACAGGACCTGGGTGCTTATACACAGGAGCTCTGATTGGTTCCCCCTGGCTCCGGCCCCTGACACTGCATGTCATGTGATGAGGTATTTCCCATTCTGCAGACGCGGTTATTCACAGAGCTGGCTGCCCAAAACAAAAATGGCCGCCGCGTGTTTTATCTCCATGGAAACGGGACGCGACAACGAGGACTGACATGCGCCGTTTCCTTGGATACTGGACGCGGCCGCCCTGCATCCCGGGTAATATCTCCATGGTAACGCAACGTGCGGTGGTGTCTGGCAGAGAAGAAGCCGCGGCCCAGAGTGACACCGGGGGGAGAGACCGAGACCCGGGGATAGGAGAGAGAGACCGGGGATAGGAGACAGAGACAGAGACAGACAGAGAGAGAGAGACAGAGAGACAGAGACAGAGACAGAGACAGAGAGAGAGAGAGAGAGAGAGAGAGAGAGAGACAGAGACAGAGACAGAGAGAGAGAGAGAGAGAGAGAGAGAGAGACCGGGTTGACGAAAGAGAGAGAGAGACCGGGTTGACGAAAGAGACCGGGGGAGACACCGATGGCTGGGGAGAGACAGAGACCAGGGGAGTGAGACGGAGAGCGAGAGTGGAGACCTCTGCACTTGATACTGACCAGGTCCCGGGACCCCCGGTCACTGAGCACCGAGACCCCCGGTCACTGAGCACAGAGACCCCAGGTCACTGAGCACAGAGACCCCCGGTCACTGAGCACAGAGACCCCCGGTCACTGAGCACAGAGACCCCCGGTCACTGAGCACAGAGACCCCCGGTCACTGAGCACAGAGACCCCCGGTCACTGAGCACAGAGATCCCCGGTCACTCAGCACAGAGACCCCCGGTCACTCCGCACAGAGACCCCCGGTCACTCCGCACAGAGACCCCCGGTCACTCCGCACAGAGACCCCCGGTCACTCCGCACAGAGACCCCCGGTCACTCCGCACAGAGACCCCCGGTCACTCAGCACAGAGACCCCCGGTCACTCAGCACAGAGACCCCCGGTCACTCCGCACAGAGACCCCCGGTCACTCCGCACAGAGACCCCCGGTCACTCCGCACAGAGACCCCCGGTCACTCCGCACAGAGACCCCCGGTCACTCCGCACAGAGACCCCCGGTCACACCGCACAGAGACCCCCAGACCCGAAATGTCAGATCTTGGATCCGAAGAGTTTGAGGAAGAGGCGGAGCCTGATCTTGGGGTGAGGGGGATATATAGCGGGGGAGGATACAGCGGAGGGGATATACTGTGGGAACGGCCGAGGACGACGGTCCGTGGGCACTGGGCAGAGAGGGGCTGCGGCGGGAGAGGATGAGCGGAGCAGGGCGGCCAGGAGGAGCGCGTCCCGTCCGAACAGGAAGTCTTCAGTAACTTCCGGTGTCTGCCGCTGCTCCAGCGCAGGTCCTTCCCGGTCACCCTGCTCCGCTCCCACCACCGCCCACCTCTGCTGCAGCCCTGCTCCTCTCTTTCTGCCGCCTGTGAGAAGAGGAGGAGGTGAGAGGAAGAGGAGGGAGGGGGGTGGCGATGAGAGAAGAGGAAGAGAGGGGGTGAGAGGAAGAAAGGGGGGTTAGAGAAGAGGAGGAGTTGGGGTGAGAGAAAAGGACGTGAGAGGGGGAGGTGGAGTTGATAAGAGGAAGAGAGGGGGTGAGAGAAGAGGAGGAGGTGAGAGGAAGAAAGGGGGTGAGATAAGAGGAGGTGAGAGGAAGAGAGGGGGTGAGAGAAGAGGATGAGGTGAGGGAAGAGGGGGTGAGAGAAGAGGATGAGGTGAGAGAAGAGGAGGTGAGAGGAAGAGAGGGGGTGAGAGAAGAGGAGGAGGTGAGAGGAAGAGGAGGGATGGGGGGTGGTGATGAGAGAAGAGGAAGAGAGGGGGTGAGAAAAGAGGATGATGTGAGAGGAAGAAAGGGGGTGAGAAGAGGAGGTGAGAGGAAGAAAGGGGGGGGTGAGAGAAGAGGATGAGGTGAGAGGAGAGGGGTGAGAGAAGAGGAGGAGGTGAGAGAAGAGGAGGTGAGAGGAAGAGAGGGGGGTGAGAGGAGAGGGGTGAGAGAAGAGGAGGAGGTGAGAGAAGAGGAGGTGAGAGGAAGAGAGGGGGGTGAGAGAAGAGGAGGTGAGAGGAAGAGAGGGGGGGTGAGAGAAGAGGATGAGGTGAGCGGAGAGGGGTGAGAGAAGAGGAGGAGGTGAGAGAAGAGGAGGTGAGAGGAAGAGAGGGGGGGTGAGAGAAGAGGATGAGGTGAGAGGAGAGGGGTGAGAGAAGAGGAGGAGGTGAGAGGAAGAGAGGGGGGTGAGAGAAGAGGTGAGAGGAAGAGAGGGGGGTGAGAAAAGAGGAGGTGAGAGGAGCTACTATATAATGTTTAAGAAAATAAATCAGAAAGTTCGGAGGGGGGCATTGCTGGAGGTTCGCCTAGAGTGCCGAGTACCCTTGCACCAGCCCTGAGGGGATATACTTTATAATGTACGAATAGTTGAGGGCTTGGATATACTGTAACCAACAGGTATCGGGCGGTGTACGTTGATATTAAGGTAGGTCAGGTGTATATGGAATATAAGGGGGTTACAGGGGTATAATGGGACATACATGACTGAGGGACCAGTATAATTAGGGCTAATACTGGGCATGTAACAGATCAGGCAGCAGCGCCGCTGTTTATAAGGGGAGCGGCGCAGTATAAAGTGAGGGGGATTATAATGCATGTTTAGGGGAGGAAACAGCATCTGGGATGAAATATACTGTGTAAAAGAAGGTACAAAGGTGTGAGAGTGGTTTGTTATGTAAAGGAGAAGCACTATATAGGACAGCAATGTAATTTAATATAATGGTACCGTAATATTTATATAGACACAGGAGCCGGATGTGACAAAGATTGAGTGATATACGGAGAGATAGGAGCCCCAGGGGCATACAGCAGGGAATAAAAAGGGGACTTTAAAGGTTTAAATCAATGGACATGTCTCTTTTCCTCTTATACTATTTTATAACTTGGCCATATAGCATATTTGGGAATAACAGGAGAGTCCTGGGATAAAACGTGATCTTTTAGTGTGGCGAGATTGTGTGTGATAATGTACCAGACCTCTTCCCCTGAAATATGATTGATTTTTTTTTTACAAATTCTATATACACATTTTGAAAATATTTTGGGGGAAGAGGCACCTGAGGAAATCGTGAAACCGAGAGAGAATACAGAATATAGGTCCTGAAGGGCTCACATTTTCTGTGTCTGCACTATTTTCTCTGGCCAATACAGAAGATGCCAGGTTTATATTGATATGCAATATATACCTAGTATAATCAATAATATAACTTTGTATTTACCCCTTAGTAATTACTGAGGTATGTCACAAAGCTATGTAGCTAACAGGTTAATACTCCTAACTAGCCTAGTACCCATTTTACTTCCTTACAGGAATACATGGCTTTACCCCATCCTCTCCCCCTGGTGGGGTCTAACCACTTTCCCTGGGGCACCTATCCCCCGACACCCACTCTGCCTCTATCCTCAGAGATTTATACATTGGGATGACAATCCATTGAAATGTGTTTTTGGCCTGCTTCAGTCATCTCTTCACTTTACTGTATATAGATTAAGGGACGAGCACTTCCCCAAATAATGTCGGCTAACCATCGGCAGAAGCATGTAGTACATGGCCCAAAGTGTGAGAAATAATATAAGACTGATCCATGCGTTGAATGATTTAACAGGACTCTCATCGTCTCTTACCCCTTCCCCAGGAGTATGAAGGCGATCGCAATGAAGCTGGGCAGCGGCATGGACACGGCAAAGCGCGGCTACCGAATGGAGACACGTATGAAGGGCAGTACGAGAAGGGAAAGAGGCACAGCCAGGTACTGTTAAGGCCAGGAGAAGTCTAATCAGTAACTTGGGTTCTGACCATTCATATCCGGCACCCAGTCACAGGTCCGTTTATAGCCATGACCATGTTTATACACACCCGCTCTCCATGTGGACAGAACCACTGAGGCTCAACACAAACTCCCTGATTCTACTAATATGGCATCATCCTGCCCACCAGTATTCAGTTACAGGCGGTGGTGAAATGATGATGGTAATAGGTGGTAAAGCGTACCAGTAAGTTTTCCATGTCACACCGCGCACCATTATTGCAATTCCACATTATTTGTAAAGATATCAGGATTTATTTTAGAAATCCTTTCATATTTTACAGCAAAAATATTTGGTATCTTTCTAAAACACCTTCCAAAGTCCCATACATGTATATCTTTCTGAAACACATTCCAAAGTCCAATACATGTATATCTTTCTAAAACACCTTCCAAAGTCCAATACATGTATATCTTTTTCACATGAGGCACAGTATTACTATATTTTTTTTACCAATTTGGTCTGTGGTAACTAGGCCTGCATACTACAGCTTTGTGTCTGCCAATCCTAATAGGAACATTTCACGGACTCCAACCACTGATTCTGCATCACCTCCCGCTCAGATTCCGGAATCTTTTTGCTGTTCCACAGTAACTTACCCACAGTTTTTGATTAAATGCATTTGGCCCATATTTATTAAACAGTGCCATTCTATAAGACACTTTCCAGCGCCAGGAGACGATCCTTCAGCTGAATGACACCGTCCGGCCCCAGAAAGTGTACTGTATAGTATCATAGCACCGCTTAGTAAAAATGAGCCTCAATCAGATTTAGCCACTACTGAATTGTAAAATTCTTACAGATTTGTACCTGGTAGAAAGAATGCAGCTTACAGTATTTCTTCGTGTAATAATATTCGTAACAGGAATGAGCAGTGTAATTATAGCGGGCTCGTGTGCATAGCAAGCTGCTGGAATTCTCAAATATAGTGTGTCACGCATGGCGCACCTGTGAGCACATGACCTCTATACAGGACAAAGGTTAATAGACAGCTCGCAAGCTGGCCCACTTTCCACCTTCACAAAGGACCCTCAAATGAACAATACCTCCCCTCAATCCGTCCCCATATACCATCTGTCGCGAACAGTATACAGGTGAGCACGAGACTTAGATATGAAACCAGGAATAATACACACGGCTTCTCTAGCCAACGTACCTTTCTCCTGCGCAAGGTACTTTCAATGAGTTACTATTAACCCCTTACTCAATTGCAATCATATCTATATATTGCCACCACCCAAGAATTATGCAAATAAAATATGTAAAATGAATGTATCTGCCAGGGTCTCTGGTTCTTGTTTATTATTTAAAAAAACTATGCACTTAACATACAGAAATCTGTTGTAGCAAAATGTGTCTGAAAAATGTAAAAACTCTCTCAGAGCGTGCAGCAGTTCATTCAGAGCCCCAGAGCATCACTTATTAAATGTGTGTATATATATATATATATATATATATATATATATATATATATATTTATATATACCTACATACATATATACAGTGGTTGACAAATCACCAAAAAATCTACTCGCCACCTAGTACCAAACGTGTGCTGCTTGGGCCAATATTTACTCGCCCGGGGGTTAAATCCACTCGCCCGGGGCGAGCAAATGTATAGGTTTGTCGAACACTGTATATATATATACAGTGCTTAGATTACAGAAAAAGGATTACAAGAACATACAATTACAGTAAATGCAGGACAGTTTCCTAAAATAACAGGATAAAACATAAAACAGAAACCCCTATACTTTACGTTACCACATATCAGGATTTTCTCCCAGAGAGGTCACTGGCGAAGTAATGAGAAATCTCGTTTTTGGTCCAAAACACACCTCTGTTGAAATCTGATTATCAGGATGTGCTTATAGTCCCGGGGGCGCAACGTCGCATGAAAACAAGTGTATTGAATCCATCGTGTGCGCTTATAGTAGGCGTGACAGAGCGACGGCTTGATCGCGATCGCTGGAAGTCAATGAAAATTGATTTTTTGGTGACCGCCGCGTGACATCAGTGGGCACGTGAGTTGTTCAGCCAATGAGGGCGAACCGCTCATGGCCACACTCCCGCCATGCCCCTCTATCGCCGTCTCTTGCCTCCTACACTATAGGCAAAAAACGCTGCGAGACCGGCGACGGATGACATCACGACGCGGCATCACCGTAGCCAGGACTATAAGCGCGGCCTCAGAATACCTTGCTAAGTCTTACGTATGTATTTTTTTCCCCATTAAAGCAACATAAGACAACCCCTGTCGTAAATCAGCTGCGAGATCGACAGTTTTACGACAGAGGAAAAAAAACTTCTACCAAAGGACACTTACATTTTGCCTCAATATATAAACACACTCATAACTTTCCTTCTCTAGTACTAAGACACATGTGAGGTGCATCAATAGATTCAGGCGGTCATGGCGGACGCAACAAGACTAATCACGACCGTCTTGATCCTACATTTGAGGGAGAAATGGATATCTCAGTACATACCACTCTGTGCCACGATTACAGATCTGTAACTCGTAGTATGTACAATAGAGAACGTCACATAATATTCTCATTTTTAATGAAGTCCTCCCACGAAAGCAGAACCTGTGTGTCACCTCTCTGGAATGCACCAGTACTTATTCACAAACGTTTAGTTTTGTTTGAGGCTGACAGAATAGTCTCTGGTTAGCGTTTATGACCTTTTAAACAACACATATGTCACTTTTAATGGGCCATCTGTGATACCCCCCCCCCCCCAACCCAACCCAAATGAGTCCTCTTTAAAGACCAGCACAGTCCCAGAAAAAGACTTGACCTGACATAAACCCACTGTATTGTGTTTTTAAACCCAAATTGTAGCTACATTAACCCCCGAAGCCCCAGCTTGATTAAAATACACAATATCTCATGATATTATCACGACAGTGAGTCTCACAGTCCTTTTTATAATGAAGCAACAGTAATATCTTGCATGCACACACATACCCACTATCTCTTATCACACAAAACACACTATTATGTCATTATACACATTATCTTCAAAGAATATCCCGGAGGGATTAGAATGATGGCCGAATACATGGAAGTCAGTTATGTATCTAACGTGTATTAAAAATGGAACCAAATAAGTAACCAAATCACAACGATCAACCTATGAACCACAACCGCAGGGTGACGACTACAAACCTTACGCTTACATTCTCCTCCTTCCTTGTGATAGATTCTTGGAAAAAGTTGATGAAATGCGAGTTACATTGTGTGCTCCATCCGGTTTTGTGCCTGTTCCCCCCAGGGACCCCCGACTGCCTACGCTGCTGAATGGTCATAATTCTGTTCACAGGGAACATATCGATTCAAAAATGGTGCCCGCTACATAGGAGAATATCAGCAGGATATGAAACATGGGCTAGGCACCTTTATGTACCCTGATGGATCCAAATACGAAGGTAAATGCAATGTGAAGGTACATGTAAATTAGCAGATATACAAAGCTGATTAAAAGGTGCACAGGTTTAACTTAAACATGTATGAAAATCTTTCCCATAATATATACTGTTCGGGGCATATGTACAGAGGCAAAAGTGGAGCAAAATATCTGCACTATATGTATCAAAGAAAAAAGTCCCATTAAAAGCAATAAGATTTTTTCTTGGATACATACGGTTCAGTGATTTTGCCCCAGAATGGGTCCACTTTTCATTGATGCATAACCCCATGTGAGCTAACCATAGATATCACCCCAACATTTGGTGTCTAACACTGGTCTTTCTACATCTCCTTTCCAGGTGACTGGGTGGGTGATCAGAGACACGGTCAAGGAATTTACTCCTATGCCAATGGAGACAGTTACAATGGAGACTGGTTCGCTCACCAACGGTATCTTCCAGGCCTATGGTTCTTGTTACTATATGTTATAACGTGGGATATACTCTGTAATGTTACAGTATTACCATATAATACAAAATTATTATGGGATTAGAATGAGAATTATCCATGGGATTAGAATGAGAATTATCTATGGGATTAGAATGAGAATGATCATGGGGTTAGAATGAGAATGATCATGGGGTTAGAATGAGAATGATCATGGGGTTAGAATGAGAATGGTCATGGGATTAGAATGAGAATGATCATGGGCAGTGTTCGACAAACCTATACATTTGCACACCCCGGGCGAGTGGATTTAACATCGTGGCGAGCTCCTATTGGCCCAAGCAGCACACGTGTGGTACTAGGTGGCGAGTAGATTTTTTTGTTCGGCGAGTAGATTTTTTGGTGATTTGTCGACCACTGATCATGGGATTAGAATGAGAATTATCATGGGGTTAGAATGAGAATGATCATGGGGTTAGAATGAGAATGATCATGGGGTTAGAATGAGAATTATCATGGGGTTAGAATGAGAATTATCATGGGGTTAGAATGAGAATTATCATGGGTTAGAATGAGAATTATCATGGGGTTAGAATGAGAAATATCATGGGGTTAGAATGAGAAATATCATGGGGTTAGAATGAGAAATATCATGGGGTTAGAATGAGAAATATCATGGGGTTAGAATGAGAAATATCATGGGATTAGAATGAGAATTATCATGGGGTTAGAATGAGAAATATCATGGGATTAGAATGAGAATGATGATGGGGTTAGAATGAGAAATATCATGGGGTTAGAATGAGAAATATCATGGGGTTAGAATGAGAATGATGATGGGGTTAGAATGAGAATTATCATGGGGTTAGAATGAGAAATATCATGGGGTTAGAATGAGAATGATGATGGGGTTAGAATGAGAAATATCATGGGGTTAGAATGAGAATGATGATGGGATTAGAATGAGAATGATGATGGGGTTAGAATGAGAATTATCATGGGGTTAGAATGAGAATTATCATAGGGTTAGAATGAGAATTATCATGGGGTTAGAATGAGAATTATGAAGTACATCAGGGGTACAGGATCTCAGCATGCACAGGTACAAAATAGAAATGATCTGTGATTCTATGGTCTCCTCTTCACGAACCAGGCACCGGACTTTGTCCTTCTCCACCTCTATCCCGCACACCTCCGCTCGATCAAAGGGGGGGGGGGTACTTCGCTATACAGCTGAAAGGGAACTCACGACACCCTACCAGACTCAAAGAGCCCTAGAATGACTTACACTTCGACCCTCGTGGCAAACACTGACATCACGAACGAGCACCGTCAGGCGACTACCAATTAGTCAGGACGTCTTAGTGTTTCAGCAAATGCCACGGTCTAGGTAGTCTGGCAAAGAGCTGGAGGGTGTATTCAGAGCGGTTAAGGCAAATGCAGCTATCCTACGCATTTCGTAAGTGTTAGACTTACTTCATCAGGGAACTTCACTCTTAGAACTTAGGGGGACCTATTGCATTTAGCCCAAGAATATGCATTCGAACAAGTGTAAAATAGGATGTTACTGTGCACATTGCAAAACATAAGGCATTGTAAGAGAAGTAAAAAAAATACAAATGTTTTTGATAGACATACGGGAACCCTCAATGGCAGATACCATTTAGAGCGTAAGGTTTCCCCAGTAAGTAGAGAGTGTTTGTATGGTTATCTATTAGACTGTGGGCAGACTATGGCAAACCAACATAAGGCTTTTGACCCAGTTACTGCATGCATGCGCGCGTCAGAGCGCCTGGCGGCGATTGCACTAGGTTCAGCTGCGATCTATGATCTGGGACGCGCGTCCAGAGAAGAGCAGGAGATCGCGCCATGGGGTTGCTGCGGCGCGGCCAAGATGTCACGTGGCTGGTTCACCCTTATTGGCTGAACCGCCACCGTGACGTAGACAGCGCTCGGCTGCCGCGCCAAATGACTGTGGGGACGAGGCCTAAGGCTGAATGCTCAGCATGGGCCATTTGAGTCCCGTTAGGTACATTCTGTGTCTCTTTGCAGGCATGGGCAAGGTGTGTACAGGTATGCTGACACTGGATCTAAATACATTGGCACCTGGGTCAACGGTAAACAGGAGGGGGCCGGAGAGCTTATCCACCAGAACCATCGCTACCAGGGCAGCTTCACCAGCAACAGTGTGAGTACAATATGTCACTTCTCTCCCTGTGTGCACTATCTCAGGGCCCAGTGTAACTCCCCCACTGCCAGTGAAGGTCACTTCTCTATGGCTGGGGGTGGACAGGCTGCATATAGTACACAACCTCAGATGCTGATAATATGGGTACTAAGTATCACTGACTTTAAATGGCAGCCATTAGCATCAATTCAAATGTAAGAAGCTGGTTAATTAAAGTGTGTTGGACCTGGAGTAGATTTCAGGTTTAAGCTAACTCTGAGCTGACATTGTTTTAGCATTAAAAAAGGATGCAAATGATTGTAAAAGATGAAACATTCAGCAACTAAATCTAAAGAGAAACGGCTCCAAGTTCCCAAGGAGAAAAGACGGCAGCAAACGGTGCCCAGAAGGTAGAGATCGTGGCCAGTGCCGGCTAGGCCAGAAAACCAAGCCTGCCCTTTATTGGGGCTTGAAGGAAAACCTTTTTCCTTGCCTAGGCTTCAGAACTGAGAGGAACCTTTCCTCTGCTAGAAAGCTGAAGGCCTTGTGACTGGATACACACATCTGCACCGTTTGCAGCAGCCTCCCCCGGGAAGCTTTCACGCACTGCCACTCGTTATCTCCGATTTTTGGTGAACTTACAGGCCCGGGAATACGAAAGAAATTAAACGTAACGCAAGCCAGAGAGGCATAGCGTCGGTGGGGGTTGCAACGCACTTCTGGATCAGAGTTTTGCTGTACTTAACACATAGAGAGCAATGAGTAGGACAAACACACACATACAAAAACATTTGTTAGCTTCGCTCAAAGCAAATCAATCCAACCACCAAGTCCCTGTGGTCCCTGAATCCTGGATAAATACACAACATTGCGCTTTAACTAGGGCACATACATACCCCTCCCTTTGAGGCTAAAATATAGTCTAGAGCTATTTTATTCTGCAGAGCCATTAATTTAAACTAAACCTATTCTTGGTTGTGTGAGTAAATGTCTGTGGTTGTATGATTGAGGATATCCCTGTAAACCTGTCATACAGTAACCCAACTCCTACATTTGGGAATAAGTTCCCCGAAACTTGTTCTTCCTATAGACTACTTTTTAGCACTTGTGTATTGGGTGTCTCTCTTCTGTTTCCAACTCTACCTGTGAGCAATTAACATAACCGTTTGTTTGACTGATAAAACATTCTCCCACCGGGATATCATTCTGCAGGGAGATTCTATTAACCTATAAATCCAAACAAAATAAACAGAGTTAAACAAATATTACCTTATACTATTTTGTCATTCTTATAGGACGCCACTTACACAAACATAATGGAGCATACATTGTAACTGAAAAATAATAAAAACCTGTAAAAATAAAAAGTTCAAAGTTCGTGTGTTGAGGCCTGGACTTTTTTGCCTATGACCTTTCTCCCTTGATTAGTGGTCAGAGAGTATTTTGTCCATCAAAACACTAATTTGCAGGCGCTATGTCTTTGTCTTTATTAGCTGTTTGTGCCAAGGCTGGCACTATTTTGACGTGCGTGATGTGTATTCATGATGATAAGCAATTTTTTTACTGCAATGCTGGTGATGAGTAGTATTTAAATGGCCTTTTCATCTGGGATGAAGAGCGTGCTTGCGTAGAAAATGCTTGACCATTAACCCGTCTCGCGTAGGTGCACTTTCAGCTTTAACCTGTGCCTAGAGAGACTCAAAAATATATATTAGTTGCATGCAATACTTATTAATTGTTTTATTACCAATAACATGGTCCTTAATTCGTTCCTTTGAACTACTGATGGTCATAACTCATCCCATAAGTGTCTCATAGGGAGAGAATTTATACCTAGAAATAAATTCTTGTATTAATATGGTTACTACTATTGTTAGCATCCGCATATAAACAGAGGTATCCCCTATTAACGCTCCTCAAATTTTAAACTAAGCAACCAATGTGGACTTGACTTTGCTACAATCCAAGTTCCTAAAACTTGGTACCTCAGTCTGTGCCAAACCAATTGCTTCCATAATCAACTCTATCCTGTCTGCAGGCCATTTCCCTAAGACCTGGAAAACTGCCAGAGTTGTCCCAATCTTCAAAAATGGGGACAAAAACACTGTCTCAAACTACAGATCAATCTCTCTTCTCCCAATACACACTTGCTCTCATTCATATCTAACTGCCATCTGCCATTTTCTCTGATGCAAATGGTGTCAACCTTTTAGTCATTTAATACTAACTAACCTTAAAACTCGCCCCACAAATCAAGCATCCCAACAGCCTGCACTCATGGCTATTGTCCCACATCCACAGTCACTCCTGGCTTTCACCTCAAACACTCCACTGTAACTATTCTGCTAAAAATGTGAAATGCCCTGTATATAATGTATACCCTGTTCACTTATGCAACTGCACTTGCAATTATATATCCCCTGTCCTTTAACTCTATGTCCAGGACATACCCAAAAACGAATAAATGGTTACAAAATTATAAATTTGGCAGATACTGTATGATATATCCCTCAACATAGGGACGGCTTGCTACCTGCTTTGCTGTGACATCTGCAAAGGTATTATTTCCTAATGAGAGCCCGTCAGCCCTGTTAGTATGGCAGCAACCTTTTTTTACTGCAAGAGCCCTTGGAGTTAACATTGATATAATAAATTCTGAACCTGCTGTGCATTGTGTATTATTTACAACATATCAAGTTCTGGATCCTCTATAGGGATATCAGAGAGTCCTTCAATAACCTATGTATGTATCTCCCCTCTTTTGTTCATATATTATCTATATAATTATGTGAACAAAAATACAAAAATAGTTATGAAAACAGGTTGCTTGATATATAGCAAAATTAAACTGGTAAATAGGTTTGTATGTGTAGCGACTATAAAAATATTTACTGCTTGTGTTAAAAGAAAAAAGCCTGCAGTAGGTCTTTTAACAACTGTGGCATTAACAATAGGGAACCTGTAAATATAATAAAAATCCTGAACAAGAGATTTCCTTTTAAAATAGACAAATAATTTTGAACTCTTTGTAAAGTGCTGAGCACACGGCCAGCATTAACTTTTAAAGACACTCTGAATAAAAAAATAATAATTTTCAAAGCACTTTTTTTTTTCTGGGCAAACAGCCAGTTGTTCTAGGCTTTTCGCCAGAAACCTCAAAGTACGGATGGCAGATAACGGGTTTCGCTGTCTTATTCATATTAACTGCTGGATTAATCTCTCGAGCAGGGGATTGGAACATTAGTTTAATGTTAAATATGAAGCTTTCCACGCTGTTCTAAAACTGCATTTTGTATGGCCTTTCAAAAATTAAATAACGGGAATATTTCAAATTACTTATAAACACCAAGTCTATGCCTACAAGAGCATGCAACATTCTTCCACTCATTCCCCTGGATGCCTTCTGAAAGAAATCTCATATTCCTGCAAACTTCCATCAATACAAATTTATGCTATCCCGTTTCAACTCTGCCCTCTCTTAAACTAAACAAAATCTCTTCAAACATGCAACAGTTATACCATGACTCAAAAACAGCAAGCTTGACCCTACCTGTCTCGTATGGCTACTACACTGCTTATTTAACGGAGACAATTCTCACTAAAATAACTGATGACCTCCATGCTGTTAAAGACAGATATCATTACACTCTTCTCATATTACTCAACCTCTCTGCAGCATTTGCCACCACGGACACCCTCCTTTGAAGCGCTATGCACATTAATGGCGTTATATACATATATAATACAATATATTAATTCAAACAGTGCTTGTGAGCTTTTACCAGCCTTTTTAAACAATAACATTCACAAACATATCTTAAGCCTGTAGAAATAAAATTGAAATGTGTTATCTTACTGGTTACACACAATACAGGACACACAACACAAAAACGTCTCTCATACACAGCCAGCCAACTTCACAGAAATAACAAACAGATAACAAAACAGTTCTACATTACCTTGTTCTCATAAATAAACTGCTTAAGCACAGAGCTAGTTAATTTTAATGTGAATGCTTCACATTCTTTAAACTGTAAGGGAGAGGCTGTGCCCCTCCTTTCGTTAAGATAGAAATACCGCAAACTAAAAGAAAATGTCCAGTTTAAAAAGCCTTCGCCTGGCCAGGACGAATAAACCTTTCAAACTATAACCAGGGACAGAGCTGAATATACTCCCTTTTTGTTGTGAGGTATTTCTCTCTATATTTGGCGTACACCTTTTTTAAAACCTTTTAAAATTTAGATTTCATCATGAGCAACTAATATTCATATTTTCTGCAATTATCTGCAAATGCATGGATGGCGACCTATACACATATGATAATCAGCATGATCCACAGTATCTTTCACACAAGAAATCATTCAGGAAAAAATTAATCAGGGTTACAAACAAACTCTTTTACATAAGGTAGCGTGTTTTTTTTTTTTTTTACAGAGACTTTCATTCTGAGCCCCCACGTGCGAAGCAACACTTCCCTGCTTCTGACTCTGATAGTGGCACACTCTCTGCCAATAACCAAAACCACCACAATTAAAACAGACACCATTATTCTGAGCTATTCTTCCTGATTGATTTCTGGGACCAGCATAAGATCTCCGTCTATTCTGCCCTCTGCCTTGTAAATACATTGCCTTATTCTCTTGCCGAGAACAACCTTCTGCATAATCTACAAACGGGTCACAATAATAATCACCAGCCGTCTGAGCAACAAATTCCTCAGGAGTCCGACTAGATTTACACTCGCATTTAAAAACTTGTACATTCCTAGGCTTCCCTCCACAGTCATTCTTACTCATGTAAGCACCCATTAGTAGCTTATAGATTATGATAAATAATTGCAAGAAACTAATCTTAGAATACTTATACTTACACAATATACAATGGTCGTTCACCAAGATCAGAGATAACAGTCCAGTCGTGCACAAAATTTACTGGACTCTATCCAAAAATTTTGTCAAGGGCCTCTAACCCAATCCACAGTCACCATTTAGGTATTTTAAATTCCTAGAGGGGGGGTGAGACAATGTAAAAATCACATATACTCACTTGCCGCCTTTGTGAATCCCCACTTCTAGACGCCAAAACTGAAGGAAAACCTTTTTCCTTGCCTAGGCTTCAGAACTGAGAGGAACCTTTCCTCTGCCAAGAAAGCTGAAGGCCTTGTGACTGGATACACACATCTGCACCGCTTGCAGCAGACTCCCCCGGGAAGCTTTCACGCACTGCCACTCGTTATCTCCGATTTTTGATGAACTTACAGGCCCGGGAATACGAAAGAAATGAAACGTAAAGCAAGCCAGGTTTCAAATCTTTTGTCTCAATTTATTACTCATAGGGTAATAACTTTTATACCAAAAAAAGAAGATATTGATTAGAGGCGTAACATAGGCGTAACTTGGGTTTGTCTTCAGCGTAGCTTTGATTAGAGGTGTGATTTAGGGGCAGGACATATTAGTGGCATGATTTTGGGACGTGTTTCTCCCAATACAAGCAATGTCTGAATACATAGCTTATTCATTGTCTGTTATCAAAAGAGACCTTGAATCTCTAGCAACTAAGTTATACTATTTTGCCTCTTTCATAGAACCAGTCTATTATATTTTAACTAAAAGAGCAGGAAACTGACAATACAAAAAGTATCTTAGCAATATCCTGAGCAGGAAGAAAGGAAATTTAATTTGGCAGAAACTGAGTGCATTAGGAATTATATTTCAGCAAAAGGCTGACTACAGAATCTTAACTGGTTATGAACAGACAACATGGATGCTTAACACAAGTGCAGATTCTGGCCTGACCTACTGGTCCTAACAGGGATCTTCATCCGATTCCTGCTTATTAAGCTAAATAATAACTATCCATACAAAAAATATCTATCTAAATCATTTTACTTATTAAATCAACAACATAGAGAAAAGAACCCACTTGAAGCACTCAATCAAACGTTTGATCTAATACACCTCAAACTGTCCCTCTATTACATTAACCCGGAGTGTCATATATACTCATCTTAGGGTTAAGATATATGTGTGTCATTTGATGTATTTTAACACCCATTATTTTAATTAGTTTAGCATTAAAGATTATTTTTAAAATTATCATAACACTTTATAGGGGGCATTGAGTGCTTTAAGTGGGTTCTTTTCTCTATGTTGTTTACTTATCACGTTACCCACCAGCACCTTACCCCCATACATTCACTTAATATTTAGCTGAAGCGGGGTTCACCCTTACAGTACTTTACTTATTAAATCATTTAGATATTTTGGTTTGAAAAGATGAAACATTGAAGTGTTGAATTATAGTATGTGAGCAAGTAACTCTGCCCATGCCCAATTCCTCCCCTTACCCCGTGCAAACATGCACCTCTGTCTGTCTGAGGGATGGGAGGCAGGAGAAACGTGCACCTCTGTCTGTCTGAGGGATGGGAGGCAGGAGAAACGTGCAAGTCTGTCTGAGGGATGGGAGGCAGGAGAAACGTGCACGTATGTCTGAGGGATGGGAGACAGGAGAAACGTGCACCTCTGTCTGTCTGTCTGTCTGAGGGATGGGAGGTAGGAGAAACGTGCACGTCTGTCTGTCTGTCTGTCTGTCTGAGGGATGGGAGGCAGGAGAAACATGCACCTCTGTCTGTCTGTCTGAGAGATGGGAGGTAGGAGAAACGTGCACCTCTGTCTGTCTGTCTGTCTGTCTGAGGGATGGGAGGCAGGAGAAACGTGCACCTCTGTCTGTCTGTCTGAGGGATGGGAGGCAGGAGAAACGTGCACCTCTTGTCTGTCTGAGGGATGGGAGGCAGGAGAAACGTGCATCTCTGTCTGTCTGAGGGATGGGAGGCAGGAGAAACGTGCACCTCTGTCTGTCTGTCTGAGGGATGGGAGGCAGGAGAAACGTGCACCTCTGTCTGTCTGAGGGATGGGAGGCAGGAGAAACGTGCACCTCTGTCTGTCTGTCTGTCTGAGGGATGGGAGGCAGGAGAAACGTGCACCTCTGTCTGTCTGAGCGATGGGAGGCAGGAGAAACGTGCACCTCTGTCTGTCTGTCTGTCTGTCTGAGGGATGGGAGGCAGGAGAAACGTGCACCTCTGTCTGTCTGTCTGAGGGATGGGAGGCAGGAGAAACGTGCACCTCTGTCTGTCTGTCTGTCTGAGGGATGGGAGGTAGGAGAAACGTGCACCTCTGTCTGTCTGTCTGAGGGATGGGATGTAGGAGAAACGTGCACCTCTGTCTGTCTGAGGGATGGGAGGCAGGAGAAACGTGCACCTCTGTCTGTCTGTCTGTCTGAGGGATGGGAGGCAGGAGAAACGTGCACCTCTGTCTGTCTGTCTGAGGGATGGAAGGCAGGAGAAACGTGCACCTCTGTCTGTCTGTCTGTCTGAGGGATGGGAGGTAGGAGAAACGTGCACCTCTGTCTGTCTGTCTTAGGGATGGGAGGTAGGAGAAACGTGCACCTCTGTCTGTCTGAGGGATGGGAGGCAGGAGAAACGTGCACCTCTGTCTGTCTGTCTGAGGGATGGGAGGTAGGAGAAACGTGCACCTCTGTCTGTCTGTCTGAGGGATGGGAGGTAGGAGAAACGTGCACCTCTGTCTGTCTGTCTGAGGGATGGGAGGCAGGAGAAACGTGCACCTCTGTCTGTTTGTCTGAGGGATGGGAGGCAGGAGAAACGCGCACCTCTGTCTGTCTGTCTGAGGGATGGGAGGCAGGAGAAACGTGCACCTCTGTCTGTCTGTCTGAGGGATGGGAGGCAGGAGAAACGTGCACGTCTGTCTGTCTGAGGGATGGGAGGCAGGAGAAACGCGCACCTCTGTCTGTCTGAGGGATGGGAGGCAGGAGAAACGTGCACCTCTGTCTGTCTGAGGGATGGGAGGCAGGAGAAACGTGCACCTCTGTCTGTCTGTCTGAGGGATGGGAGGCAGGAGAAACGTGCACCTCTGTCTGTCTGTCTGCCTGTCTGAGGGATGGGAGGCAGGAGAAACGTGCACCTCTGTCTGTCTGAGGGATGGGATGTCTGTCTGTCTGAGCGATGGGAGGCAGGAGAAACGTGCACTTCTGTCAGTCTGAGGGATGGGAGGCAGGAAAAAGGTGCACCTCTGTCTGTCTGTCTGTCTGTCTGTCTGTCTGTCTGTCTGAGGGATGGGAGACAGGACCTGGACATCCTGATACCCTGATGCACAGTAAAGCAGTCTGCACATTGTATTGCTATTTATATAGTGCCAGCCATATATATAGCGCTTTACAGAGATAATATGAGACATAAAACCAGGAAGAATAATACAATCTGGGATAAGTGCACAGTAAATAAAACATTGGGGGTAAGGAGACTGCCTCAAAGATCTTACACTCTAACTACATGGCGCTTTTTACACCTGTAAGATAAATCTCGGGACTTGTCCTGGATAAGGTATAGATTATTGGATATAGTCATATATTTGTGTTTATCTCTTTATTTCTTCATAGCTCCTTGGGCCAGGAAAGTACGTGTTTGACATCGGCTGTGAGCAGCACGGCGTATACGAGCAGGCAGATCAGGTAACGGCTACAAGGCTCAGACCACGCTCATGGTGCGGGCGGCGTACGTAGATCGCTCGCCGTAATCCCTTCTATGCGGTAGCAAAGTTTACTTAACCCCTTTGCAGCCAGAGAGGCCTGTAATGCACTGCAGATATATTGAATAGGAGCCATTAAGTCATAACTGGTCACATCAAACTTTCATCCAGTTTTCCACCCCGGAAAACCATAGTATCATATTACTGCAATTAAAGATATCACTTGTGAGCACAGTCTGCAACCTGTTGTTCCCCATTATCTCTTAGCATACAGTGCTGCCACTGCAGCCAGGGATTCTGGGAAATTACATATGGCAAATGAGCACACTGTCCATTTTAACACGGACTTCACATTGCAGTGTGAGGCTGGTTATACTGGCTTTGCTGAGACCCAAAAGGTCGAAATGTCTGTGAGTAGGTTACTGGCTCTGCACTTGTTTAACCCTCGCTGTGCCGGAAAGCTGTGTAATGCGGCAGGTATAAGCTTATAGGGGGGCCATGTTAAAATGGACATGAAGTAAAAGGTGACACACTGTGCTCATTTGCATGTCATTTCCCAGAATCCCTGGCTGCAGTGGAAGCAAGGTATGCTAAGGTAATGGAGAAAGGCGGGGCTGCAGACCTGTCTGAGACATGTGACTGTGCTCACAAGGGGTATGTTTAGTCGCTGCACGGTGGAGGGTTTTTGTCACCCACTATAATTTATATAATGTGTCGTCGTATCGGATTTCTGAAAGGGAAATAACATCTTGTTATTTTCAGTTAGTACACAGATGTAAGCCACGTTATTACGGGACACACACAACGCGCCACCAGGAAAAGCCGCTATTGTTTTGAATCAGTTGTGCGTGAGAAGGGGGCGGGGCCACCGCACTATTTTCTCTCGCAGGAGTGCGCCGCAGTATTATTTGCTACATCTGTCCTGGTGCCGTTTCTTTCCAGGAAACCGGCCTTAGCCGACTTCAACTCGCGAGATTTATTTCCAAAGACATTATTATCCTTCAAACTCTGCGCTACTTTCCCCTGTCTACATCTCCGTGTCCGGCCCCCAAGTGGGCCGGTCTCTTGCTTCCTCCTCTTTAAGGGCGTGTCCATGGTGTGAGAGCACACGCTACCATGCGTGTGACGCGTGCCTTTACCTGCAGCAATATGTGGTCTGGGTAGACATGACAAGGAGGCGTGTCGGGGGGGGGGGGGGGTGAGGGGGCGTGGCCGTGACGTCACGGAGCTGGTTTGCCCTCATTGGGCAAATCGCTCACGTGACGCGGCCGTCGTGCGAGAAAACAAATGTATTAGTTTCCTCACGCGTCGCGAGCGCTGGCACTTCTGGTCGCACGCTCTAAAGACAGCCTCATAGAGGCACATCATTTTGATCGCACCGCGAGCACGGTCACAATAACCATGCACGCGGCCTAATTCTCTGTACATCCCGTATGAGTAGTGAGTGTAGCCATAGAGAGACTCCCATCCATAGAAGAAGACTCCCTGGCTTGGCACATGGACAAACCGTGTATATACAGTAAGGTCTCTGTGTCTCGAACGCTTTGTATAGCATGCAGTGGTAATAATCATCATCTCCTTGAATTGATTTGCATAGTTACTCCCTCCCAAGAGAAGCAGCCGGGGCAGGAGAGGCGCCCGATCCTTCCCTATACACAGGAATCCTCCCCTTATTGAGGGCTTTGTGCTCTCCCAGGCGGCTCTCCCACAGGTCCTTGCTGGCATGGCTTGCTGTGTGTGTGCATGCTCAGAGATGCATGGTAGGAAGCAGTGTGCGGTGTCACATATACACAATAGTGACACTTGCTGCCTGTCAGGATACAGCCGCATGCATTCATACAACAAAGGCAGGAAGAGTTCCGCAAACGTCAGGCTTACACTGAAGTGATGAATGTGGCAGCCCATAAACAGGTCTTCTATCTAAGGGGGGCTCAACTCCAGATTACAAGACCCCCAAACAGGGGAAGTTTTCAGGATCTCTCTGTTCTGACAAGAAAATACTTATTCAAGAGATACTAATTTGGATTGTCGATTTCAGCCCCGAGATACACACATGAATAATACCAACACCGGTTATATGTCAAATACAATGTACAGTATTAGTCACTTAGCGTCGGTACATTCAGCATCTTACAGCAATCAGGATACCGCACGATATCAACCAGGGGACCCCCACCATTTCAGAGATAAAATGCCTGGTAGTTGTATTTCTGTGATTGCGTTTGTGCTGCGCGCAGAGCCGAGCACACTAGCTGGTTCAGCCGCAGTTGAAGGTCTGTTAAACTTGTGTGCTGGACAAACCTATCAGGAAACACATTCAGGCAGCCAGGGACCAGCTCAGCAAACGGGGGAGGCCAGCTCGGGAAACGGGGGAGGCCAGCTCGGGAAACGGGGGAGGCCAGCTCGGGAAACGGGGGAGGCCAGCTCGGGAAAAGGGGCGAGGCCAGCTCGGGAAACGGGGGAGGCCAGCTCGGGAAACGGGGGAGGCCAGCTCGGGAAACGGGGGAGGCCAGCTCGGGAAACGGGGGAGGCCAGCTCGGGAAACGGGGGAGGCCAGCTAGACTAGCGCTTCTCATAACAAGCATCGTACAGCAAAATGTGTTCACAGCAAACGCAATTCCTTTCAGATAGATATTTTAGTAAAAGACAAAAAGTTAACCCAATACAAACCTAGGCCATCAGAAAAACAACAAAACTCCCTTCTCATTACACTCTGCTTCAGCACAGGTGGTGCAGTCTTGAGTGAGCAACCTGTGCTGAAGCAGGGATATCCTGACAACCAGACCGGTTGGTGACCCTTGAGGACGGGACTTGAGCACCCCTGTTCTATATCATGAGGCTCGCATCTTGCAGTAATGTGCCGGAGATAATTCCTCATTAGGTGTATACTCAATGCTTTATTGCGCTGAGAACCTTTTATGTACAGTACTGTGTTTAGAAACTGTCTTAATTAAATATGGCGCTATTTTGTGCGCCAATTTGCCACCAGGAGACTTTAGTAAATAACCTTGATTGCTTCAGCCGTGTACACAGGACTATCCCAAAATATTATACAATATCTAGTATAGGAAAGTATAGCAGAAGTAGAGATACATGCAGCAAATATAAGAGTAAGCGCTGGGAGAAAGGCGTCCTGTGAGCGGTCCCGGGGGCTTATTCTTTAGCCGCTAATTCGGCTGCTCTGGCATTTGTGCCCAAAATGCCCAATTAAAGTTCCTGCTGTAAACTGCCTGATATTTATCAGAGAAAAGGAACCCCGTTGGAAGCAATATGATTAATCTGGTGCTGTTATTTTGCACAAGTTTTGCTACAGTTTTTCAGCCAGGACACTAGTAAATAACTTCATTCTGTGCAACTCTGATTATCAGACTCATTGTTTCTACCTCCAGAGGAATAACAAGAAGTAACATGGGAAGGGATAGTTGAATTCCTTCTTTACATGTTTGTATTGCCATCCTTTTTAGGAGAAAGAGGCTGAAGAAGAGGAGGAACCTCTAACATTGCCTGTCACCAAGTGGAAAGCAGAAAAAATGACCGGCCTTACTCTCTGGTCACCAACAGAAGTAGTCCGGCCACCTGCCCCAGGTACAGTATGTAGCAGGGAGATCACAGCTCACCATACCTAGGTCTGTATGTAGCACAGAGTCCCATTGTACTGTGTCCCGCATTACAGCACAGCAGGGCCCCGCTCATACGCGGGTTCCGCTGCAGGCCGCCGCTGTAACGCGGGGCCCTGCTGTACTGTATTGTACCTTTGAAAACAGAGATGCAGAGCTGTAACCCGACTGTTTCGCTGACAAATGGCATCTGACAAGGAGTTGCGCACGCGCTAAAACTGTTGTTTAGTGAGAGCCGGATACTTTGCTGCTGTGCGCGTCATGCCGAAAATCGCCGGAAAAACTGAGCAAGCGCCGAACCTAATGAATATGGGTATACATTAGGAGACGCTGTATGAGCGCAGCGCTGGAAAGCGCGGCCCTGCTGTACTTCAAATTAAAAAAAAATTGCCCTTTTATTTTTAGCCGAGTCTCCCACTGGTCCAGGTAAATTGTAGAGGGATGCATAATATTCTCTAAATGCTTTACTTATAATTTTAGGGTTAGAGATACCAGACCGTTTTTGGTGTATATACTATGGATTTAGTTTTTTTGCTTGTTTTTACGGATATGTTTTTGATTGGATCAGTTGGATGTTTCGTTTAATTTGCAAAGGGTTTGTTGAGCTATGGTAATTAATATAATGTATACAGTTAGGTCCGGAAATAATTGGACACTGATACAAGTTTCGTTATTTCGGCTGTGTAACAAAATAAATTCAAGTTACAGTTAAATAATGAATATGGGCTCATAGTGCAGTCTATCAGCTTTAATTTGAGGGTATTCACATCCAAATTGAAGGAAGGGTTTAGGAATTACATCTCTTTAATATGTAGCCCCCTCTTTTTCAAGGGACCAAAAGTAATTGGACAATTGACTCAAAAGCTCTTTCATGGACAGGTGTGGGCTATTCCTTCGTTATTTCATCATCAGTTAAGCAGGTAACAGGTCTGGCTTTGAGTCCAGGTGTGGCATTCGCATTTGGAAGCTGTTGCTGTGAACCCACAACATGCGGTCAAAGGAGCTCTCAATGCAAGTGAAACTGGGCATCCTTAGGCTGCAAAAAAAAAGAAAATCCATCAGAGAGATAGCAGGAACATTAGGAGTGGCCAAATCAACAGTTTGGTACATTCTGAGAAAAAAAGAACGCACTGGTGAGCTCTGCAACACAAAAAGGCCTGGCCGTCCACGGAAGACAAGTGGTGGATGATCGTAGGAGCCTTTCCATGGTAAAGTAACACCCCTTCACAACATCCAGCTAAGTGAAGAACACTATCCAGGAGGTAGGCATATAATTATCCAAGTCTATCATAAAGAGAAGACTTCACGAGAGCAAATACATAGGGTTCACCACAAGGTGCAAACCATTCATAAGCCTCAATAATAGAAAGGCCAGATTAGACTTTGCCAAACAATATCTAAAAAAAAGCCAGCCCAGTTCTGGAACAGCATTCTTTGGACAGATGAAACTAAGATCAACCTGTACCAGAATGATGGGAAGAAATAAGTATGGAGAAGGCTTGGAACGGCTCTGTAACGCTGAATTACCCACAGACCTGGCCAGTCCCCAGTACTGAGATGGGTAAGGGTATAACACGCACCCACAGCAGTGAGGGCGTGCCTGGAGTGTGGTAGGGTGTGTTGCCGGGTCTGTTGAGAGAGGGATAGCCAGATACTTCCCACGTCCGGGGCGCCAGAGGTCCGAGTGGTAAGATCCGAAATCTGTAGGTCGAGGACAGGAGAGAGCAGCGTAGTGAGGTCCAAAGCCGAGTCCAGGGGGTATCGAGGTACACGAAGTCTAACGAAAGCCGAGATCAAATCCAAAGGTAGCATACAGGGGCAGGGACTGGAGCGAGAACTGAAAGACACGAGAGCCAGGCATAGAACTCCGTACAGCAAGAGCCACAAGAAACTATGCAGAGCGAGGGAGAGGGCAGACTGGGGTTATATATTTAGGAGGACCAATGGGAGTAAGAGGCGGAGCGGGGGCATGCCTGAGCAGGCCCAGGGATAGGCTCAGGTGCCTAGAGTGGGAGCCAGCCAGGGAGCCAGTGGTGGAGATTGCCTGTAGCTGATGGGAGGCGAAGCCAGAAGTGTGGGAGGATGGCAAAGAGGATCGGGTACGTGTGGGAGGAGGCTACGTGTGCCGAACTGGAGAGGAGCAGCGCCCGACTGGAGCAGATAAGGAGCCGGCGGGGAGGGCACATGGAGAGTGCGGCGGTGCTGGGAGCCAGGGCAACGGGGACCCGCTGTAGGGAGCGTGTCCCCCGATCCCTTACAGGCTCATGATCCGAAGCATACCATATCATCTGTAAAACTCGGTGGAGGCAGTGTGATGGCATGGGCATGCATGGCTTCCAATGGCACTGGGTAACTAGTGTTTATTGATGATGTGACAGAAGACAGAAGCAGCCGGATGAATTCTGAAATGTATAGGGATATATTGTCTGCTCAGATTCAGCCAAATTCAGCTAAGTTGATTGGACGGCGCTTCACTTTACAGATGGACAATGACCCAAAACATACTGCGAAAGCAACCCAGGAGTTTTTTAAGGCAAAGAAGTGGAATGTTCTGCAATGGCCGAGTCAATCACCTGATCTCAACCCGATCGAGCATGCATTTCACTTGTTGAAGACAAAACTTTAGGCAGAAAGACCCACGAACAAACAACAACTGAAGACAGTTGCAGTAAAGGCCTGGCAAAGCATCACAAAGGAGGAAACCCAGCGTTTGGTGATGTCCATGCGTTCCAGACTTCAAGCAGTCATTGCCTGCAAAGGATTCTCGACAAAGTAATAAAAATGAACATTTTAATTATGATTGTGTTCATTTGTCCAATTACATTTGAGCCCCTGAAATAAGGGGACTGTGTATGAAAATGGCTGCAATTCCTAAATGTTTCATACGATATTTTTGTTCAATCCCTTGAATAAAAGCTGAAAGTCTGCACTTCTATTGAATCTCGGTTGTTTCATTTCAAATCCATTGTGGTGGCGTGCAGAGCCAAAATGATTAAAATTGTGTCAGTGTCCAATTATTTCCGGACCTAACTGTATCTCCCTGGTAGCACACACTATTGAATTACTATTTATGAAATACATTTTTAGTTGGAGCGAGGTCCCTCTTATCTATTTCTTTACCGAACTTAAATAAATGTGTGATTTTTCTTAGTGGATACTGTTTGACCCCCTTTTTATAGTGCGGTAAGAAAATGCAAACTCGTTCTGCACTGAACTTATCGGAGTTTAGTGAATAGGCCCCATAGACGATCATAATTTACTGGTATTCTATATTGTTAATGCTTCACTGAATTTGTAACACATGCTTTTCTGTGGGTTGTAATTTATTCAGTATCACTTGCTTAGTTTACCTAAACATTTAGACGATCATACAGTAACTTACTGGTATTCCTGTAAATAAAGATAGAATGACATGCAACATTTCAGGTGTTACATTGTATCTTGCTGTACTGCAGTAAAGACTGACTGAATGGGTGTCTCTGTTCCCCAATGTAGTGATAGCAGAGCCTGGTGAGGGTGAAGAAGCTGTACCAACTGATGCTCCTGCCCAGCCCGCAGACGCAGCGCCAGAGACTACAGAAGAAGTCACTGAACCTACAAGAGCTGCGCCACTAAATGTGTCGTTTGAATATCCAGAAGCAGAGACTGAACCAACAACGACATTACCGGAAAGCCGTCCCTCAGAGGCTGAGGAAGCCAGAGAACCTGCTTATGGTGAGAGCTGCCACCCGTTATGAGACACACAGGGAATGACGCCATTTGCTGCACATTTCTAAGAAAACAGGAGGAAATAAACACAAATAAATATTATGCATTATAATTCCCAAACCTGCACAATAGAATAACCGCAGTAGCATTATTTGATGCCAGTATTACCCTATTACCTGTACCTGTACTGCAATGTGTACAGCTGCCCAGCGCACAAGAGAAGTCCCATTCTAAGTCACCTCGGTTTGTTTCCCTTATCGCTGCAGAGATACGGTCTCTTCCTCCTTCTCACTGTCTGACTCTTCTTCTTCACAGATACTGTTAATTAAGGTGGGACAATCACACGAAGAAAAGTGAATCAAATACCAGACGACTATATCGAGAGGAAGAAATCGGACTCAGGAATAAGCCCAAAAGACACGTGTCTGCACTCTGGTCCCGTTCTGCTCCCAGCCTGCAATAAATAGCTTTTAATAACTCCTCTGTGTCCCGCTTTGTTTTTCCTAGTAATTGGTATCACGGCGCTACGCAATGCTATGGATATACTGACTTTCACGATTGCTGTTATACCACTTGCTAACACTGCTGATAGTGTTACCCATGCATTAAACACCCTCACACAGGGAAACGCCTATTGCCTGTTTGTATACAGATCTTTTTATTATGGAATGTCATAGTCCTATAGCCATGTTTATAGGCTATAGGTATGTTCTAGCCATTGTTATATGGAGGGAAGGTAGGGGGTAGTGGTGATGGGTGTTGGCAGTGATTGGAAGGGTGTGTCACATTGGGGGTCAGTGTCTCACATTAGGGGTCAGTGTGTCACATTAGGGGTCGGTGTGTCTCACATTAGGGGTCAGTGTGTCCCATTAGGGGTCAGTGTGTCACATTAGGGGTCAGTGTGTCCCATTAGGGGTCAGTGTCTCACATTGGGGGTCAATGTCTCACATTAGGGGTCAGTGTGTCACATTAGGGGTCACTGTGTCACATTAGGGGTCAGTGTCTCACACTAGGTGTCAGTGTGTCACATTAGGGGTCACTGTGTCACAGGGGTCAGTGTGTCACATTACAGTGTGTCACATTAGGTGTCACAGGGGTCACTGTGTCACATTAGGTGTTGGTGTGTCCCATTAGGGGTCGGTGTCTCACATTAGGGGTCAGTGTCTCACATTAGGGGTCAGTGTCTCACATTAGGGGCCAGTGTCTCACATTAGGGGTCAGTGTGTCACATTAGGGGTCGGTGTGTCCCATTAGGGGTCGGTGTCTCACATTAGGGGTCGGTGTCTCACATTAGGGGTCGGTGTCTCACATTAGGGGTCGGTGTGTCTCACATTAGGGGTCGGTGTGTCCCATTAGGGGTCAGTGTGTCCCATTAGGGGTCAGTGTCTCACATTGGGGGTCAATGTCTCACATTAGGTGTCACTGTGTCACATTAGGGGTCGGTGTGTCCCATTAGGGGTCACTGTGTCACATTAGGTGTCAGTGTGTCACATTAGGGGTCACTGTGTCACATTAGGGGTCAGTGTGTCACATTAGGGATCAGTGTGTCACATTAGGTGTCAGTGTGTCACATTAGGGGTCGGTGTGTCCCATTAGGGGTCACTGTGTCACATTAGGGGTCAGTGTGTCACATTAGGGGTCAGTGTGTCACATTAGGTGTCAGTGTCTCACATTAGGGGTCAGTGTCTCACATTAGGGGTCAGTGTCTCACATTAGGGGTCAGTGTGTCACATTAGGGGTCGGTGTGACCCATTAGGGGTCAGTGTCTCACATTAGGGGTCTGTGTCACATTAGGGGTCGGTGTGACCCATTAGGGGTCGGTGTGTCCCATTAGGGGTCAGTGTCTCACATTAGGGGTCAGTGTGTCACATTAGGGGTCAGTGTGTCACATTAGGGGTCAGTGCGTCACATTAGGGGTTGGTGTGACCCATTAGGGGTCAGTGACACATTAGGGGTCAGTGTGTCACATTAGGAGTCAGTGTGTCACATTAGGAGTCAGTGTGTCACATTAGGTGTCAGTGTGTCACATTAGGGGTCAGTGTGTCACATTAGGGGTCTCTGGGGTCAGTCTCCCCGCACCATCCCGGTGTGTAGCAAACAGGTGAGCGGCGGAACGAATAATCACACAGCCAGCTTTCCGGGGGCAACGATAGAGAAGACACCGCACGGCCGCTGAGCATGTCGGGAGTTGTAGTTTGCAGGTCCCGGGCCGCCGGAAGTGGGCGGGACGGATAGAGCAGCCCGGTTCAGACAGTAGGAGGTGACGGAGTGGAGCGCAGATCACAGGCCGCACCGCCATCCCGCGGCTGCGGAGAGCCGGACACAGGCCGGACACCCTGCCGTCGGGACCACCGGAAGTACAGTGTGGGGGGAGGGGAGAGAAAGAGAGCGGCCTCCTATTGTGAAAGAAAAGAGCGGCCGAGAGATGGGATGTGAGGCCGAGACACACAGGTGAGAAATACACAGACACACACCTCTCACAGAGTATAACACACAGACTCACACATATGTCTATAATACACACATCTATAACACACATATATATATATATATATAGGGAACCATGTTAAAAATGGTTTTGAAGCTCATTTGCATGCCATTTCCCAGAATCCCTTGCTGCAGTGGAAGTGCTGGGTGATAATGGTGAAAGGTGGGGTTGCAGACCTGTCTAAGGCTGAGTCCATTGAAGGCACCTCCGTGCTGAACCGTGCGGACGCTCCGCGCTGAGCCCCTGCATCCTCCATGAAGATGTCTTTAGAGGGGGCTCACGCAAGCGTCCGCAGACGTGCTGAGGCGCTGGATTTTTCAGCCGACAGCCAAACTGTTTTTCAGAGCGCTGTCGGCTGAAAACATCCAATCAGCGCAGAGCAGCGTCAACGTCACGGCGCGTTGTCGGTGCGTCGCGGGCGATTGGCCCAGCGACGTCACTGCCCCGCCTCCCTCAGTCTTCCAATAGCGCCCGCTGGCTCGCCTGCATGGGCATGAAATCGTGCAGATTTCAGCAGGCGAGCCTCAGCCTCAGCGCGGCTACCCCCTCTATGGCCCCAGCCTAAGATATGCAGATGAGCATACAGTAATATTTCCATTTGCTATATATATATATATATATATATATATCAGTGATGAATTTACACTGTGATGGAATAAAGTTCTGACCGGCTGTTCAAATGGTTTAATGAAACTGTTAATTACATATCGAGAAAACAAACTTAAAGAAATATGTAAGGAAATTGATGAATTGCAAGTGGTCCTAGATGATTTTAAAGATCTAGAAGGCTATTTCAAATTGGATGAAGACACTGATCTTAAAATCATCCAGTTTGAAAATTAACTAGTGAATCGCAAAGGCAATAAATGGGAACGAGAAAAGGAGGATTATGCTTTAAATAGAATTGACTCTTGGCATAAACATCCTCCTTATAAAGCACATTCTAATTCTATGAGCAAATCACATACTACCGGTCATAAGGGTAAGGAAGTAGAATTTCAGTCACATCCAGGCCCTTTAGTGGGAGAAGATGTTGAAACGATTGTCACTACTAACAGGTTTGCCTGTCTTGAGGAGGATGTGGCTAGCACATCTTCCATCCCCATGGGGGATTTAAATCACCATGATTTGGGTAGGGCAGACGGATGTATAACTAGGTCCAAAAATACAACCGCCAATGCCACTAAGAATTCTGGGCATTTTTTAGGGATGGGCTTACAGACTCAATCTGCGAAAAACAGCTTACTGCCTTTACCCCTTCATTTACAGCAGGCTCAGCCCCCACTGAAGGAAACTCCAAAAGGGGTCACTTCAGAGGGAGTAGAGCAGGTAAGAGGGTTCAAGAAATAAGGGTGTGAAAAGCAGAGAGAGAGTTGAGATTATACACTCAATCTGAACCAATAGGTATATTTAATCTCTCGTCTCATGTCTTGACGGATAACCAGATCAAATTGTTAAACAAGGGACTTTCTTTTTGTCCTAGTCATTCCTCTGATTCATTTGAGGTCTTTGTAGACCTTAATAGGTTTATTCGAAAGCTCAAGCTAAAAAGGCATTTCTTGTTAAAAAAAGAAAGATAATACATTTATGCCAATTTACATTAATAACAGTGAGCTTCCTGATAATTTAGAGGTTGAACAATATTTGGAATCTGGAGAGCTGTCTATTTGATGATTCGAGTCAACACTCTCAGTCTGTCTATAGCACTCCTTATGATGAACCCATTCCTGTAATTAAGACTCCTTTTAAAAACCAGTCCTGCTTCTTCCCTTATCAATCTAAGGATAATTATATAGAGACTTTTTACTCATTAGTTCACAGGGATCTTCAGTCCCTTTGTTCTAAAACAAATTTTAGCAAAAATCTTTCCCATGGTGAATATTTGCCTCTAAAGGAGCTTAAAAAATGTCAAGAGCTTGTCATTAGACAAGCCAACAAAAGCAGTGGCATTGTCTTACAAGACAAGACCACCTATATCATAGAGGCTAATCGCCTCCTTTCAGATCAGAATTCATATAAGACCCTTTTGGGTGATCCCACCAAAGAATACCAGGCCAATTTGCATGATATTTTAAGTCTTGCTCGCATCGATGGTTTAATTATTGATGAGTTAAATTTTTTATTTATCACTCACCCCCGGATTCCCACTTTCTAACACTTACCGAAAATACATAAGGATATGGTGAATCCCCCTGGCAGGCCAATAGTCTCGGGGATTGAGTTGATGACATCTAACCTGTCCCAATATGTGGATTTTTTTCTACAGACCCATGTCAAACAACTGAGGTCACATATTAGGGACTCCTTGCATGTCATCGACTCCATCTCTGAGATTATATGGCAACCATCGTTTGTGTGGGCAACATGTGATGTGCAATCTTTGCACACATGTATTGCCCACGATCTGGGCCTGTCAGCGGTCAAATACTATTTGAACCACGATGACAAATTGCTGGACACTCGGGGTGCATTTATTTTATCACTCATTCAATTTATCCTCACTCACAATTATTTTTTGTTCCATTTGCAGTACAATTTACAAATCTGTGGAACGGCCATGGGTACCAGGTTTGCCCCCAGTTATGCAAATCTATTCATGGGTTTTTGGGAGGACAGGAATGTCTGGACCAATAACCCATGGGGGGTGTGTTTGGTGTACTGTGGTCGTTTCAGAGATGATATCATTATCATTTGGGACACACAGATGGGTGACATTTAGAATTTATTTGCACATTTTAACAATAATGCACTTGGTCTGGTCTTCACATCTGTTATTGACCCTGTGGAAATTGTCTTCTTGGATCTCAGATTGAGGATTGATTCGGATCTGCGGATACAACCGGACACACATTTTAAAGATGTGTCCGTTAATAGCTACATACATGCCACCAGCAGCCACCATCCCAAATTCCACTCCAAGTGTTATGATTGGGCCCTTGTTGAGGAGTCTTTCCTGAAGGCAGCAGGATCAGACCGGAATGGTCTCCTTTTGGAATCCAAGAATAGACAATTGATTAAAAGAACTGTCAAAAATAAAACTGATGGACGTACTGTCTTTTCCAACAAATTTAGTGGGTCATCACGCCCTATGGAGGCCATTATTAAACGACATTGGCCTATTCTTTTAGGGGATCCAGTATTATCCAAGGGTTTGGAACCTAAGCCGACTATTATATACAGGAAGGCAGATAGTGTTAAACACATACTGGCCCCTACTAAAATTCGAACTGATTCAGTATCTTTCCTTAGACCCTCAAGGAACTATAAATGTGGGAGAGGAAGATGCATTACATGCACCTTCATTGATTGTAGGAGAGACTTTCATTCAATTCCAGGTAGCCTCCCCTTTTTAGTCAAAGGATTTGTGAACTGTCTTACCACACATGTAGTGTACCTCCTCACTTGTGGTTGTGGCCTACATTATGTAGGTAGGACCACAAGGCCATTAAGTACCCGGTTCTTGGGGCATAGGAGAAATATATTGAATGGGGTCACAAACCACCATGTGTCTAAACACTTTCTTCATGTTCATAACAAATCCCCTGACAGTCTGAGAATGATGGGGTTAGAGGTTATTCCTCCTTCAGTATTAGCTGGAGATCGGTTTAGACTCCTTTCTAGAAGGGAGAGCTTCTCGATTTTTAAACTAAATTCCTTGGTTCCTCATGGGTTAAATGAGAACCTAGACATCAGCACCATTGTGTGATGTATACCTCAGTTTTAGTAATCATCCTTTTTATTTAATTTATAATTTTAACTTCATATTTTAAATTGTAATTTCATGTAGTTATTGCATGCCATTTGTTCTATTATATCTTACGCAATTTGAACTGTAGTGTTGTTAATGCTCTAAATGTATTCACCTATTTAATGTTTTCCTTTCTGTTATATGCCTCTCTATAATCATATGTATTCTTATTTACATCAGCTGTGCTTTCAAGAGCTGTGACCAATTAAGATTCACTGTGAGAGTGTATATATATCCTAGTACTCCCTCATACGTCATTATTCCCTGACGAAGTCAGCTTAGACCGACATAACGCGTAGGACTGACGTCACCACGTCGATCACGTGGTGTCTTGAGATCATTGTGGACACTAATGTTGGATGCCTACTGAGGTGGTATGCCGTGGTGAATAGATCTGTTGGACTGTAACACTACCTTGAAAGATCTTGACATCGGTTCCTGCTGGCACAGTTTGTTACTGTTACCTACAGGCTTCTGGCGGTGCTCCACGGGTCTGCAGAGGTGTGCGTATTGGCTGAGGCCCCTACCCTCTGTCACCCGGCTAATCATACAGTTTACCAAAGAAACCTTTGTGAATTTATTCTATATCCATCTTGTAAGTGTGCACTTTTTATCACACATCTATTTTATTAAATAATTTGATTCTATATCCTGGAAGTTATTGCACTAGGGGGTGCGCTTTTTTCCTTTTTCTTTTCTATACATATATATATATATATATATATATCTATATATCTATATCGGCTTACGGTATATATACACACCCATATACAAATATATATATTGTCATCTCCAGCCCGTGTCTCCCCACCGCGGGATGCAGACTCCCCACCACGGGATGCAGCCCCCCAGTGACCTCCCAGGTCCTGCGGTTACAGCCTCTCTTCTCCACGTCGCTCCCACACATTCCCTCATCCCATCCTCCCCAGCCTGTCTTTCCCCACTGCTGGATGAAGCCTCCCCAGTGATCTCCCAGTTCCTGCGGTTACAGCCTCTCTTCTCCACGTCGCTCCCACACATTCCCTCATCCTACCATCCCATCTTGCTTTTGGTTGTCGTCTTGGTCTTTTCACCTCCCTTGGAATCCAGTCGCGCTCCATCTTTGCATTTCTTCTTGCGATATGTCTGTCCCATCGCCATTTTAATTTCGTCGCCCGTGTGATGATGTCACCGACTTTTGTTTGGTTTCAATCCCCTTCATTCTTGTTCCTGTTTTAGGGTAGTTCCCAGCATGCATCTCTACATACTTCCTTGGTTTCTCTGAAGCTTCTGAATTATCTTCCCATTTAGGGTCCATGTTTCACATTCGTAGGTGAGCACAGGCACTGGCTGAAATCTTTCCTCTTTAAGTACCTTGGAAGGTTCCTTTAGAAATATTGCCATGTTTCTTCCAAATGCGCCCCCTCCAATCGTTATTCTCCTGTTGATTTTATTCAAAAGGTGACCATCTATTGTTTATTGCTGGCCAAAGTAGGCCTAGTTTTTTCGTTCCATTTATTTTTATCTTTGTAGATTTTAGGAGGATACAAGGTGGTATGGAGGTAGAATGGGGGCAAGTGCGAGTTTGGCAAGCAGCAAGACACCCGTAGTAAATACAGATAGTACTAGAAAACTTCTAAAGACTAAACAAAGTGGGCGCAAAAAGGAAGGAGCAGATAAGATAATAGTACAGTCTGAAAAAACCCTGAAATGCATGCTTGCTAATGCAAGAAGCCTGACATAAAATGGGGGAGCTTGAATTAATAGCTGCAAGGGAGCAGTATGATATCATAGGCATTACTGAAACATGGTGGGATGAAACTCATGACTGGACAGTTAATTTAGAGGGTTATTCCCTTTTTCGGAAGAATCAAACAAATAGAAGGGGAGGTGGAGTATGTTTATATGTTAAACCGGATCTAAAACCTATTATAAGGGGTGGTGTTTATGAAAGGTATTATGAAAATGTAGAGACCTTGTGGATATAAATTAGCAGTTGAGGTAAAAGTATAAAGAAAATGTTTGTGGGAATATGCTATAAACCACCAAATATCTGTGAGATTGAGGAAGCTAAAATACCTTTGCAAATGGAGAAGGCATCAAAACTGGGTCATGTTTGCATAATGGGGGATTTTAATTATCCAGACATAGACTGGGGCAATGAGATTAGCATTACAACAAAAGGAAACAGGTTTTTGGGGTGCTTAAAGACCATTATATGACCCAAATTATTGAGGAACCAACCAGGAGAGGGGCAATACTGGATTTGGTATTATCAAACATTGTAAACATAATAACAAATATTCAAGTCGTGGAACATTTGGGTAACAGTGACCATAACATGGTCTCTTTTGAAATAAATGATCAAAAAACAGATTCCTTGGGTTCAACAAAGACCTTAAACTTTAGAAAGGCAGATTTTAATAAACAGAGGTCTAATGTACAAGTAATACACTGGGATGATGTTTTTGCAGGGAAAAATGTAGAAGATAAATGGGCAGTCTTTAAAACATTGTTAGAAAAGCACACTTATCAGTGTATACCCTTGGGTAATAAGTATACAAGAAATAAGTCAAAACCAATGTGGCTAAATAAACAGGTAGGGGAGGAAATGGACAAGAAGAGGAAGGCATTTAGATTCTTTAAGTCAGAAGGGACGGAGACATCGTATCAGAATTATAAGGAATGTAACAAAAATTGCAAGAGAGCAATCAAATGAGCAAAAATGGATAATGAAAAAAGGATTGCAATAGAAAGTAAGGTCAACCCTAAAAAGTTCTTTAAGTACCTTAATAACAAAAAAATGAGGAAAGAAAATATAGGATCCTTTCAGTGTGAGATGGGTAGGCAGATTATTGGAGATAAGGAAAAAGCAGAGGTATTAAATAAATTCTTTGCCTCTGTGTTTACCAGGGAAGAATGAAGTTCAATAGTAGTGCCGCAGGAGGAAGCCACAACCTCCATATTAATGAACAATTGTTTAACTGAGGAAGAAGTTCATAAGCGACTTGAAAAAATTAAAGTAAATAAGGCACCTGGCCCCGATGGCATACATCCAAGAGTTCTCAAGGAGTTAAGATGAGTAATAGCCAAACCATTATATTTAATATTCAAGGACTCCATTTCCACAGGCTCAGTACCACAAGATTGGCGTAAAGCAGATGGGGTGCCTATATTTAAAAAGGGAGCTAGATCACAACTGGGGAATTACAGACCTGTAAGCCTGACTTCAATAGTGGGGAAACTACTTGAAGGTTTAATAAGGGATAAAATTCAGGAATACCTAATGGAAAACAAAATTATTAGTAATACTCAGCATGGATTTATGAAGGATAGATTATGCCAAACTAACCTTATTTGTTTCTTTGAGGAGGTAAGTAGGAATTTAGACCAAGGTAATGCAGTTGATGTGGTCTACTTAGATTTTGCAAAGGCTTTTGATACGGTTTCACACAAGAGGTTGGTGTACAAAATAAAGAAAATTGGACTCAATAATAATATATGCACCTGGATTGAAAACTGGTTAAAGGACAGACAACAGAGGGTTGTCATAAATGGAACTTTTTCAGGTTGGGCTAAAGTCGTGAGTGGAGTACCTCAGGGATCGGTACTGGGACCCCTGCTTTTTAACTTGTTTATTAATGACCTTGAGGTTGGGATCGAGAGCAAAGTCTCCATCTTTGCTGATGATACTAAATTGTGTAAGGTAATAGAATCAGAGCAGGATGTAATTTCTCTTCAGAAGGACTTGGAGAGACTGGAAACGTGGGCAGGTAAATGGCAGATGAGGTTTAATACAGATAAATGTAAGGTTATGCATTTGGGATGCAAGAATAAAAAGGCGAATTACAAATTAAATTGGGATAAATTGGGAGAATCCTTGATGGAGAAGGATTTAGGAGTGCTTGTAGACAGCAGGCTTAGCAATAGTGCCCAAAGTCATGCAGTAGCTGCAAAGACAAACAAGATCTTATCTTGCATCAAACGGGCAATGGATGGAAGGGAAGTAAACATAATTATGCCCCTTTACAAAGCATTAGTAAGACCACACCTTGAATATGGAGTACAATTTTGGGCAGCAATCCTAAGAAAAGACATTATGGAACTAGAGAGTGCAGTGAAGAGCCACCAAATTAATAAAGGGGATGGACAATCTAATTTATGAGGAGAGACTAGCTAAATGAGATTTATTTACATTAGAAAAGAGGTGTCTAAGATTTGATATGATAACTATATACAAATATATTCGGGGACAATACAAGGAGCTTTCAAAATAACTATTCATCCCAAGGGCAGTACTAAGGACTCAGGGCCATCCCTTAAGGTTGGAGGAAAGGAGATTTCGCCAGCAACAAAGGAAAGGGTTCTTTACAGTAAGGGCAGTTAAAATGTGGAATTCATTACCCATGGAGACTGTGATGGCAGATACAATAGATTTGTTCAAAAAAAGATTGAACATCTTTTTAGATAGGAAAGGTATACAGGGATATACCAAATAAGTATACATGGGAAGGATGTTGATCCAGGGATTAATCCGATTGCCAATTCTTGGAGTCGGGAAGGAATTTATTTTTCCCCTTATGAGATATCATTGGATGATATGTAACTGGGGTTTTTTGTTTCCCTTCCTCTGGATCAATAAGTAAGTATAGATATAGGATAAAGTATCTGTTGTCTAAATTTAGCATAGGTTGAACTTGATGGCATACAGTACATCTTTTTTCAACCTCATCTACTACAGGCAGACCCCCGCATTAACGTACGCAATGGGACCGGAGCATGTATGTAACTATGTAACACAGGCATACCCCACATTAACGTACGCAATGGGACCGGAGCATGTATGTAACTATGTAACACAGGCATACCCCACATTAACGTACGCAATGGGACCGGTGCATGTATGTAACTATGTAACACAGGCATACCCCGCATTAACGTACGCAATGGGACCGGTGCATGTATGTAAAGCGAAAATGTACTTAAAGTGAAGCACTACCTTTTCCCCACTTATCGATGCATGTACTGTACTGCAATCATCATATACGTGCATAACTGATGTAAATAACACATCTGTAACACGTTCTATAGTCTCCCCCCTTGCGCACAGCTTCGGTACAGGTAGGGAGCTGGTATTGCTGTTCAGGAAGTACTGACAGGCGCATGTTCAAGCTGCCGTTTGCCTATTGGGCGATATGTCCTTACTCGTGAGTGTACTTAAAGTGAGTGTCCTTAAAGTGGGGTATGCCTGTATGTAACTGGGTAACTGGGTAACTATGTAACTATGTAACTATGTAAATATGACACACTTGTTGAACATCACCTTGGCCTTGTGAGATTGATATGGGGGGCCACATTGTAACTTGCTTCAGCAAGTTCTCGGTTTCCTTGCTGGAGGCCCTCTGGACTTGTAGCAACAATAACAATGTTATCTTCAAATCGTAGGTGACCCAAGTATTTACAATTGAATCATTTTTATTCCTCTTTCTTCCCAATGAACAATGAAAGTGTTGCTGTGAAATGCTTTGGAGACATGGTCGTGCAGCCTTGCGGATGCTTATCTTGCTTGTGTCTTCATGTAAATCTAGTGGTTGATGTGACATTCTCGTAAATGTTCCTTATAATATCAATGTGTGCTCCTAGACCGAATGAAATGCTTTTTCGTAATGTTAGAATAGTGAAACGAGTGGTGGGTCATATTCATCGCACCAGGAGATCACTTCTTTGGTTTGGAAGTGATCCATTGTGATGTATCCGCTGCGAAATCCCACGTGTTCTCAAGGCTGGGTGAAGTCCTGGGTCTGTTGCAGCATGTTAGCGAGTATGTTTATAAAAATCTTATATATGATTTGGAAACAGATTGATTGTTTTATAGTTCTGGAGTTCTTCGGTCTCCTTTCTTGTCCATGAAGACAACTGCCAATGCTCTGTTGATCAGGAATGTTTCTGTTCTGCAAGCAGCATGTACCGGTTTTGCACAGGTTGTCTCTCCTAATTCCCCAGCTTGTTTCAGTTTCAATTCCATCTTCCCCTGGAGCCATCCCATTCTTCATGAATTGTATTGCTTTTGCAACTTCTAGGAAAGACGCATTGGTGCATCATTGGTGGTTTCTACTTGCTCTTCCTGTGTTATCGTCCAATTTAATGTCGAAGTCCTCAATTCTCTTTATGATAAGCGTACGGTATTTTGCTGTTTGATCCATCGTCGTGTTTGAGTGTAATGATTTTGCTTTTTTCCAATCAGAAGTCGCTGCTTTTGTCTCCTGTAAGCTATTGTTCTCTTCGATAGTCTCCCTCGCCATGTCGCAGTTACATTTCTTACATCTTCCGTTATACGTTTGCGGATTGTCTTGCACAGATCTGCATATTCAGTTCTTGTGATTTTGGGATTGCTTCCTTTCTTATCTGCTCAGTAACTGCTTTGTCTCATCTGATCTTTTCAGATCCTGTTTTTTGTTAGCGATTTTAGTCCAGTTTTTCTGCCCTTTCAACGACAATCTTAAAACGTTCTTAATAATTGTTGGTGTCCCTGTGCATTTCGAGCAAGCCGGAGTGATCTTTCAGCTATAGTTTTGTTCTTTTCATCTTTGCATTAAGACGTAATTTGCAGGGAACCAATCAGTGAGCACTTTATCACAGCGGTTAAAGACCTTGCAGCCTTTAATCACGTGTTAGTTAGCCAAGATATAGTCAGGTTCCATTTGTCCCACCCCATTTTCTATTTGGATTCTTCTTGTAGAATGAATTCATGATGTAGAAGTTTTTACATTCTGCAAATTCTTCCAATCTGTCTCCATGTCCATTCCTGTTACCATAACCATACTTACAGTACCAGCGTTCTGCTGGGTACCAAGCCATGCATTGAAACCTCCCATAATAATCTTGAGGTTGTGATTTCCTTTGATGTTAAATTGGTTTAGTTCATGGTAGAAGTCCTCCACGTCATTGTCCGTGTGACTTGATGTTGGAGCATACACTTGGATTATTTCAGGCCCATATTTCTTGGTTAACTGACAATTCTGCCTCTTTCCGATGAGTTTCACACTCCGCCTATGTTTCTCCATCTCGTGTTAATGATGAAGCCTACTTCACTGATTTTGTTATTTTTTTCCCCATTTTCTGTGCCTCGCACAAATGTATTAGAAATGGGTGTCTGCATTTGAGTTCAATGAGACCATAACCTTTTCTTCTTATTTCACGAACGCCAACAATGTCGCAGAATTAGGTTTGAATGACGGCTTTTGTTTAACCTTCAGGGATTCTTGGCCCCCTCCACCTTTTTGTCTTCCTGAACGTCAAGTCAAGTCCAGAGACAATTTGGCCCCTGGAGAATGGGGGTATTGTTTTTTGGTGCGTTTCATTTTTATATATGTTAGTTATTGGGAATAATTGTACTCAAAGTTCCAGAGGTAAAAATATGTTTAATGAAGTATAGTTTATTTATGATAAATATATAATATTTTCATATATATGGTTTCCATGAGATAATGCAAATTATTAGTACCACTGATGTTGATATAAGTCTCCAGTCCGACAAGGTGGTTAGTGGATTAGGAAGCAGGATTGGGGCGAGTTTAGTGCTGCTGCTCAGTTAGTATTGTGGTGACTTGGAGATTTGTATAAAAGATAAGAGCGCAAAACCGCGTCTAACGGCACAACAAAAGGGGGTTACTAGGGGCACAAAGTGTTTTTTACAAACGAAAACTCCCGATGTTCTTGATTGTAAAAGTGTAAAGGTCTTTCTAACCTAGTACTAGTGTTGTACCGGGTTGTGGGTTTGGGGAAAAAACGGATGACGGGTACCCGGCCAAAATCAATAGTTCTACCCGGCCGGTTACCCGGTTTGGCACTTACCTGCAGGGTGGCGGCGACATCTAGGAACAGCAGCAGCGGTCCTGTGGCGGTGGCAGCGTCTGAGCTGTCTTCAGCCGGCGTGGGAGAGCGGGAATCCATTCCGCAGCAGGTAAGCAGTGTGTGTGTGTGTGTGTGTGTGTGTGTGTGTGTGTGTGTGTGTGTGTGTGTGTGTGTGTGTGTGTGTGTGTGTGTGTGTGTGTGTGTGTGTGTGTGTGTGTGTGTGTGTGTGTGTGTGTGTGTGTGTGCCGCAGGGGAACCATGACAGGCAGCTGTCCAATAGGAACGCTCCTGCTCGGTCACATGGTTCCCCGGCAGCTCACACACACACTGCTTACCTGCTGCTGTGCTGCGGAATGGATTCCCGCTCTCCCACGCCGGCTGAAGACACCTCAGACGCTGCCGCTGCTGCTGTTCCTAGATGTCGCGCGTCGCTGGCTGAAAGGTAAGTAATGAGATTATTTTATGCTACCCTGACATTACCCGGTCCCGGGCCCACTTCTCAGTTGCCGGGTCCGGGTAGGTGGGAATGTGCCGGGTAATTCCTGGTACTCGGTACACCACTACTTAGTACACTTCTGTGTGCAGTGCTAGGGGATCTATCGCTGCCACTGGGGGGCAGTGCCCGCCGTCCTTGTCAGGGGATACCCTCCAGCCGGTCCTGGGAGTCGCTTGGAGATGATGTCACTGCTCCGGCGACATTGCTTCTCAGCCAAACTTGCCTCCTCGTGGTACACACTACTCGTGAGCGCTCCACCCTCTTCTTCAGGGGTTACTCTGTGATAGCTCATTCTATCACACCATCATTTGTGTAGCATTCTGGTCCTTATGGCAACCGCGCATGTCTCCTAACAGCCTCCTATTCCCCAGTGTCCCTCCTGTGTCTCCGTGACACCTCTGCTTTAAATAACATCAGGCTAACCACGAAAGACAATTATGGTATTAAGGATCAAAGGGCTGAACGATCCTGTTTGGTAAATGTATATACTAAAGCTCCTAAAGTAGTATACAAGACTTCTGTGGGAGCAGTTTATATAGAGTGCGGCAGATTGGATGAAAACCAGATCTGACATAGTCTAATATAGGCTACCTGATTTCTGACTCCAGTGGGCATATAACAAACTCTCTAATATAATGGGGACAAATCATAGGGCTTATAAAGAACATCAATAAGTATATAGGAACATTCACTTCAATTGGGCGAAAAAGGTTAATAACAGTGAAATGAAAGTGGCTGTGAAAAGCCAAGAGGTGTATCCTAAAACCGACACTGGAGTCGTCTAGACACACAGTACAGAGTCCCATCAGTTACAATACAGTCTTAATAATAGAACAGTAATATGCAGATACAAGGTTAGTGACTGCAGCAGGCTCAGCGTTTACACCATTTGGAGATGATGGATTCGGTGCATGTATCCAAAAGTTTGTCTTATCCCTAGAAAGGTACCAAGCAGGTACACACACACACACACACACACACACACACACACACACACACACACACACACACACACACACACACACACACACACACACACACACACACACACACACACACACACACCAAGCAGGTACACACACGCACACACCAGCAGGTACACACATGCACACACCAGCAGGTACACACACACACACACACATACACACCAAGCAGGTACACACACACACACACACACACACACACACACACCAAGCAGGTACACACACGCACACACCAGCAGGTACACACATGCACACACCAGCAGGTACACACACACACACACACATACACACCAAGCAGGTACACACACACACACACACACACACACACACACACACACACACACACACACACCAAGCAGGTACACACACACACACCAGCAGGTACACACACACCAGCAGGTACACACACACACACACACACACCAAGCAGGTACACACACACACACACCAGCAGGTACACACACACACACACACACACCAAGCGGGTACACACACACACCAAGCAGGTACACACACACACCAAGCAGGTACACACACACACACACACTAAGCAGGTACACACATACACACACCAGCAGGTACACACACACACACCAAGCAGGTACACACACACACCAAGCAGGTACACACACACACACACCAAGCAGGTACAAACACACACAACAGCAGGTACACACACACACCAAGCAGGTACACACACCAAGCAGGTACACACACACACACACACACCAAGCAGGTACACACACACACACACACACACCAAGCAGGTACACACACACACACACACCAAGCAGGCACACACACACACACACACACACACACACACACACACCAAGCAGGTACACACATGCACACACCAGCAGGTACACACACACACACATACAC
>NC_134485.1:2987769-3040269 GCF_040206685.1 Ascaphus truei | reverse complement strand
ACACACAGGCAGATGCAGACACACACACAGGCAGATGCAGACACACACACAGGCAGATGCAGACACACACAGGCAGATGCAGACACACACACACACAGGCAGCAGAGACACACACACACAGGCAGCAGAGACACACACACACACACACAGGCAGATGCAGACACACACACACACACACACACACACACACACACACACACACGCAGCAGAGACACACACACACACACACACACACACACACACACACACACACACACACACACACACACAGGCAGCAGAGACACACACACACACACACACACACACAGGCAGCAGAGACACACACACACACACACACACACACACACAGGCAGATACACACACACACACACACACAGGCAGATGCAGACACACACACACACACACAGGCAGATGCAGACACACACACACACACACACAGGCAGATGCAGACACACACACACACACACACAGGCAGATGCAGACACACACACACACACACACACACACACGCAGATGCAGACACACACACACACACACACACACACAGGCAGATGCAGACACACACACACACACACACACAGGCAGATGCAGACACACACACACACACACACAGGCAGATGCAGACACACACACACACCAAGCAGATGCAGACACACACACACACACACACCAAGCAGATGCAGACACACACCTATGCATGTATATATATATATATACACACACACACACACACACACGCCTATGTACTCATGTATAATCACACACACTATATACATGTACACACAGCCTGACAGTTTAGTGACACAAATGAATACTGGTATTCAAGTTGCATATGTGTGTGTGTGTACACACATATATTTACACAACGTAGACAGCCGTACATATGCGCATGCGGTCTAGACAGTTGGTCACGGCAAAATGAGCGCCAGTGCTTGGCCGCGACTCACCTCACCACCGGCCGCTTCGCCGCTGAGGCAAGTCCCTAACCTTAGCCCTTACCCTAATCCCCTAATACTAACACTACCCCATACCGTAAAAATCCTAAACCCTTTACACATGGCTCCTACCGTTAACCCCGTACCCTAAACCTAACCCCCTCCACGGGCGGAGAGCTGCGTGGTTACCACGTGTCCCTGTGTGTGTGTGTGTGTCATAGTATGGATATACGCACGTGTGCGTTGCAGCGCTGCTATGACAGGGTAACCTGTTTCCTGGTGGGGGTGAGAAGCGCTTCGGGCTGATTTCTGTTCTTCGCAAATGTTGGGAAATGGGAGAGCTGCATTTTAGGAAGTTTATTAAAGTGAGAGATCAGGCACCGATTTAGATTAGTCTTGCTTTTATGTACTAAAACTGCTCAATTTCCTCCAGATCTCTCTCCCAGTTGTCAGTTTGCTCCTGTGCAGCATATTATTATTTATTGTTATTATTAATAATATTATTATTATTATTATTATTACCCGTACTCCTCGGAGGATTACCAAGGCTGGAAAGATCTTGTAAGATTGAGGCTCTGTAGATTACATTGCAAATGTGCCTTTTCTGGCTCACAAACTGCTACAAGAAAGTGTGTTCTTGATTTTCCGTTCCCCCGCACCCCCGCAGAGCAGAAAGGCGCAGTATCACATGCTGCTTAGCGCATGAAAGATCCGGCACGTTTGTGATCATTTTGCAGCTTGTTGAACCACTTCCGTATTTAGAAGCTTGGAATGAGTTCTGTTCATGTGCTAAAAGTTTACACCAGATGTCCGGCTTTGTGTATGTAAATGGTGTCCGTGAATATGGCGGAATGGCGTTCTCCCCATAGGCGACACTGCTACGGAGTATGAACAAAGTGTTCCTCCATCCTTTGTCAGCAGCACAGTGTATGTGGCCTGCCTGTCTGTTATTTGGGACGGTGCGGCCACATTGGCATCACGGGATGTACACCATGAAATGGGAACCAGATCTACAGCGACCAGTGTGTGAGAGAACGCTGAACCCTATCATTATCCCACAGGGTATGAACCTCTAGCCTCTGTGTGGTGCCTCTCTATTATATGCAATGGAGCACAGTAATGTCATTTTAACAAATCAGACCTGGCATCAATGTCCGTGTTCCCCGCAGAATGCAGCTGTCCCCCGTGCCGGCGACTTCACTGCTATTTGCTTTGTGCAATGGGGTTATTTGCAAACGCGCTCTGGTCTCAGTCCCTAATATAGCAAGCAGCTCACTCCTTCGTGCTTTGGACGTGTCTGTACTCTGTATACTCTTGTGTATATGGGGAAAAGACAATACCAGGGTTACTACATGCTTGCTCCTACTGTATGCTGCGGAGTTATCCTCTTGGCTGGAAAGTTCAGATAGAAAATGAATGGGAGTAAGTCTGACCTTAACCAGGTCTGCAATGGCGTTCCACGTCCTCTTCCCCTAGTACACAGGGTACTGTTTGGGTCCCTGTGATAACCGGACTGCGGCCGCTATAATCAAAATCTGATCTAAAGCAAATATACGGTGTATCGAATCCCACAGTAGAGCCTCAACTAACAGAGCCTCTGTTACACTGATGGAGAAACTGACGTGTCGGGAGGGAAGGACGGAAGATACAATATTTAGGGGGGTGCATTGCGGCTTCTTGTTAACGTTCATTTCGATGACTCCTACATAGACCTCTGTGTAAATTCACACTCATACATAATGATTTAACACTGAGAAAGCCGAGTTGCACATAATGGAAAATATTCATTGTGGATATATTGTTAGTAGGGCTGTCCCACAGGGATCGTTCTGCAAGCAAATGTGTGTTATATACTCACTGATGGCATTGAGCAAGGAGTCGAAAGTCAAGTCTATATGCGAGGGAGTATATGCGAGGGAGTATATGCGAGGGAGTATATGCGAGGGAGTATATGCGAGGGAGTATATGCGAGGGAGTATATGCGAGGGAGTATATGCGAGGGAGTATATGCGAGGGAGGACGTAGAGAGCTTGCTCAAAAGAAATAGACACTAAATAGTATGAGTGGCAGATCTAACTTCATGTTCACTACATGTACACTCAGCTGTGTGTAGGGGATGGATTCCCAATATTCAGGGCTCAGCTAGCCTTGGAGCATATATAAACATTCTCAGAACCGCAATAATGTTTGACAAAGATACCAGAGCATGAATAAGTGCTACGTGAGACTCACTTAACGAATGAAAACATGGCAAAGTACTAGTAATGCTGGAAAGATCTAACACATCTCTATATCTCCCATAAAGGTCATGTAGAAACTCCCAGTAAAACAAAGGTACATACTGTACCATGATGAATAATCTGTGGAGAACTCACTTGAATAGCAGCTCGGTCTTTGATGATTGCGTGCGTCACGCCGTGCATGTGAAGAAACGGCAGTACCGTGGGGTCCAGTGGCGGAGCACAGCTGTAGAAAAGTGGGGGCTACAAACCAGTATTAGTAGTAAAAGAGTTTATTGGGTGGTCATGAGGAGTACAGGTAACTCTGACGCGTTTCAGGACCGGAGTCCCTTTATCAAAGAGTGGATTCGCGTCTGCATGCTTTCCCCATTATATATTAAAGCCCCCGCCCCCAGCGATGACATCACGGGGAACACATCTCGCGCGGGTTGCTCAGAAAGACAAACCCATTGGTGGACACTCACAACCAATGGGATGTCTGACTGTGAACTCGCCTCCCGTGTGGGCTGTGGCTAACAAGGCAATACGTGTCATGGGAGCATAGCACTATACAAAACACAATGTGAAGATTAAAACAAATATAGCATTAAGCTATTAGTGGTTAAAAACACGAATATAGAACCATCAAGAAATGGAGAACCGTCTGGTGAATGGCAGATTAAGGCATAGATTTAACCCACGGGAATAGTTTGATATGTCAAATAGATAAATGGACAGAGCAACATGGCATCTCTTAGCAAGTATACACAATGCAAAGACAAATTTCATCAACATGTCAGACATATGCCTATCTTGTATACAGCTCCCTGTTGTCGTGTTCATAACGTACTGTACTCATCAATCAATACAAGACATGTTATATTAAAACATTAATCAATTGCGTTGTGCATTATTCTTATTCCTGGTATCATAATACACATAAGGAGAATCAGTTAGCATATTGAAGCATAAAGAACATCATAGTATTAATAACGTGATCTGAAATCAATCATCTAATATAACTAATAGATAAATGGACAGAGCAACATGACGTCTGCTGGTAAGTATATATAATGTATAGACATATATATGATGTATAAACATATATATAAAAGAGAAATATTTGATATTACTGAACAAAGTACATTTATGCATCATGCCAATCTGTTGAATAAAGACTTTTATAGCATATATCTGGTTGTTATTATATGATCTAGAAAGGTTATAGACACAAATCAATGCCCAGTATCAAATATTAAAGCATAAATCTGTTGCATGTCCATTTATTTCTATATATAGTCTCATGATGTACCTTAGAGCAAACAGTTTGCATAGTTACACACTTAAATAAAAATGTATAATACTGATAAATGAGGAGTATCATAATCCATTATACACGGAAATGTTTCAGGTCCCAGTCTAGATTCATGCCCCTGGGTGCCAGTGTCCCAAGGGCATAAATCCAGTACATCTCTCTTTGGTTTAGAAGAGACTCTCCTTCTCCTCCTCGAGCATGGAGACGTACATGTTCAATTGCACTAAATGTGAAATTCTGTATGGAACCGAATTGACATTTTGAAAAATGACGTGCTACTGGATATCTTTCATCTCTATTTTTAATTGTTCTGACATGTTCTATAATTCTCTCTTTAAGTGGGCGGATTGTCCTGCCCACGTAAGAACTGCCACATGTGCATCTAAGTGCATAAACAACAACTTTAGTATTGCACGTCATTAGAGAACATAAACGAATTCTTCTTTGTGTGTACATTTTTGATATGTTTCATAGGGGAAGCGTATCTGCATACGTTGCAATCGCCGCAACTCAAGAAACCTTTGATCTTGGTTTTTTTAATCTCTTTATTGGGATCAAATAAACTAGGGGAGATTCTGTTACCAATGGTTTTAGCCCTCCTAAAAAACATTCTTGGTTGATCTTGTATATAATTATCCAAGTTCTTATCTAGTTTTAATATGCCCCAATGTTTTGTCAAAATGGCTCAGATTTGTTGTGCCTGCCTAGAGAAGGTGGTAATAAATAGAGGTAGGTCCTCAGTTGGTTTAGTGTGTTGTTGTGATTTTTTCTCATATTTAGATTGTTTGTTTCAAAAGTACAGACCTATCGGTATGTAATGCATGATTAAATGCACTATTAATATCTTCCTCTTTGTAACCCCTCTGTTTAAACCTCTCCGATAGTTCGTCTGCTTGGGTTAGGAATATCTGATCTGTTGAACAGAGTCTCTGAAGTCTAAGAAATTGTCCTTTCGGAATACCTCTGATTAGGGAGTATATGCGAGGGAGTATATGCGAGGGAGTACGTAGAGAGCTTGCTCAAAAGAAATAGACACTAAATAGTATGAGTGGCAGATCTAACTTCATGTTCACTACATCTACACTCATCTGCACAATGTCAGGCAGTGGCAGTCAGGCTGCAGAAAAGTAGACAAGCAACAGAGAATTGCATTGTAACCCGCCCCGCTCGCCCCATCCTCCCCGCCCGCTCCCCCCATCCTCCCCGCCCGCTCCCCCCAGCCTCCCCGCCCCGCTTGCCCCATCCTCCCCGCCCTCCACTACAATCCATCCAAAAATCCTTTGTTTTGGAGAACTAAAGATAAGAAACTCATGGGTGTATTTGCATTTTTACCACAGGTCCCCAAATCTGCTCCAATCACCCCATTGTCATGTCATACAGTGATCGGGCATCAGAAAAGGATTCTGGGAAATCATTTGCAAATTGTGTCTCTGAGCGTGTCTCTCTCGAGCTACCTATCCATTTTACATATGGCTGTTTTGCTTGCAGTATTACACAGATTGCCCTGCAAAGTCTGGGTTCAGAGTGCAACATCAGACGATCCACTCAACTTGGGTGTTTCATCCAAACCCAACACAACCACAAAGGGATTTTGGATAAAACAAAATCCCCCACAATGCAAGGTGTGAAAAGCCAAGAAAGCCGTAACACTTTCAAAAAACATATTCTTTCTTGCAAGTAATCATATAATGTAACATCCATATGAAGTATTGTCCCGGAGGGACTTCCAGGCATTTGAAATGCGATCGAAAGCTTAAGCATTTAGCTGTTCTCTTTGGAGTGCTACATACAGTCTGCAAATGAGATACATCGGTGCGAGAGACCACACAGGTTCCCCCACACAGGTTCCCCCACACAGGTTCCCCCACACAGGTTCTCCCACACAGGTTCCCCCACACAGGTTCCCCCACACAGGTTCCCCCACACAGGTTCCCCCACACAGGTTCCCCCACACAGGTTCCCCCACACAGGTTCCCCCACACAGGTTCCCCCACACAGGTTCTCCCACACAGGTTCTCCCACACAGGTTCTCCCACACAGGTTCCCCCACACAGGTTCCCCCACACAGGTTCTCCCACACAGGTTCCCCCACACGCTGATGCATTGTAATTGTGAATAGGGAGTAAGAATACTGTGTTCTGTAGCTTTGGTGCCTGAGACACAGGGAGATGGTGACTTGCTGGAGGTCACAGGTTGCAGATAGATGGATTTGATTCCTGTTCTCCTGCTTGGCGGTGATGATACCACTGTGCTACTTTTTGCTGTGTGTTGCACGCGCTTTCGGGAGGGACTCGTTGTTACTGTCCCTCTAATTGCTGCTTTCCCCTTTCTCTCTCCCCACCGCGCAGGTGAAGGGCAGCTATGGAAGAGAAGATGGTGGAGAGCGGGCTGATAAAGGAGGAGTTTCTGGAGAGCATGCCGTGCCAGGCGAGGGTGGAGGTGCAGCTGCAGGAACAGCTGAAGTGTGAGGTGGAGCCGCAGATGGATGCAGCGGGCATGATGTTGGCGGGGTCCATGGACTGCCTGGTGGATTACAATCTTGGGACCCAACTCACAGTGGAACAAGAGATCCAGATTGGTGATGGTGCACCCGCATGTCTGGGATTTGACATGAGCTTCCTCCCCCGCAAGGCACCAAAGCCCCGGCAGAGGAGGGCATCTGGGGCACGGAATTTCAGCTGCGGGCAGTGTGGCAAAAGCTTCCTGAGGGGCACTGACCTGGCCAGACATGAGAAGGCCCACACAGAAGAGAGGACGTACGTCTGCAACATTTGTGGCAAGAACTTCCGCAGACACACGTCCCTGCTGATTCATGCCCGCATTCACACTGGGGAGCGCCCCTACCAGTGCACACAGTGCGGCAAGAGCTTTGTCCAGCGGCAGCACCTCACTACCCATCAGAGAACTCACACAGGGGAGAAGCCCTTCCAGTGCATTGAGTGCGGCAAAGGATTCCGGTGGAGATCTGAGCTCATCAAGCACCAGAAAAATCACACAGAGAAGGTAGGAACCTTACTGAAAATCTCATATTGATTTTTTTAAAATAGATGTTTCCCTAATTTCAGCACTTGATACAGATCGAGTTTCCAAAATGTATCCTAATTGATACCCAATTACGCAATTAACCTGAGAATGAATTTCTCTCTAAGACAATTTGTGCAGGAATATGTTTCCTTGAAACTGGTCTCTAGGTTGTCCGCAAGTGCTGAATTTAGGGAGTGCTTTTATTATATCACTCTGATGTAGTTCTAACTCCTAATTCTGTTTAACCCCTCTGTGCTGCTCAGGATCAGTGTTTTCTCACTATGAATTCCCTCTCACACTGTAACACACCCTGTGCTGCTCAGGATCAGTGTGTTATCACTATGCATTCCCCCTCACACTAACACTCCCTGTGCTGCTCAGGATCAGCGTGTTATCACTATGAATTCCCCCTCACACTGTAACACTCCCTGTGCTGCTCAGGATCAGTGTGTTATCACTATGAATTCCCCCTCACACTGTAACACACCCTGTGCTGCTCAGGATCAGCGTGTTATCACTATGAATTCCCCCTCACACTGTAACACTCCCTGTGCTGCTCAGGATCAGCGTGTTATCACTATGAATCCCCCCTCACACTGTAACACACCCTGTGCTGCTCAGGATCAGCGTGTTATCACTATGAATTCCCCCTCACACTGTAACACTCCCTGTGCTGCTCAGGATCAGCGTGTTATCACTATGAATGCCCCCTCACACTGTAACACTCCCTGTGCTGCTCAGGATCGGTGTGTTATCACTATGAATCCCCCTCACACTGTAACACACCCTGTGCTGCTCAGGATCAGCGTGTTATCACTATGAATCCCCCTCACACTGTAGCACTCCCTGTGCTGCTCAGGATCAGCGTGTTATCACTATGAATCCCCCTCACACTAACACTCCCTGTGCTGCTCAGGATCAGTGTGTTATCACTATGAATTCCCCCTCACACTAACACTCCCTGTGCTGCTCAGGATCAGTGTGTTATCACTATGAATCCCCCTCACACTGTAGCACTCCCTGTGCTGCTCAGGATCAGTGTGTTATCACTATGAATTCCCCCCTCACACTGTAACACTCCCTGTGCTGCTCAGGATCAGTGTGTTATCACTATGAATTCCCCCCTCACACTGTAACACTCCCTGTGCTGCTCAGGATCAGCGTGTTATCACTATGAATTCCCCCTCAAACTGTAACACACCCTGTGCTGCTCAGGATCAGCGTGTTATCACTATGAATTCCCTCTCACACTGTAACACTCCCTGTGCTGCTCAGGATCAGCGTGTTATCACTATGAATTCCCCCTCACACTGTAACACTCCCTGTGCTGCTCAGGATCAGTGTGTTATCACTATGAATTCCCCCTCACACTGTAACACTCCCTGTGCTGCTCAGGATCAGCGTGTTATCACTATGAATCCCCCTCACACTGTAACACTCCCTGTGCTGCTCAGGATCAGTGTGTTATCACTATGAATCCCCCCTCACACTGTAACACTCCCTGTGCTGCTCAGGATCAGTGTGTTATCACTATGAATTCCCCCTCACACTGTAACACTCCCTGTGCTGCTCAGGATCAGCGTGTTATCACTATGAATCCCCTCTCACAGTGTAACAGTCCCTGTGCTGCTCAGGATCAGTGTGTTATCACTATGTATTCCCCCTCAAACTGTAACACACCCTGTGCTGCTCAGGATCAGCGTGTTATCACTATGAATTCCCTCTCACACTGTAACACTCCCTGTGCTGCTCAGGATCAGCGTGTTATCACTATGAATCCCCCCTCACACTGTAACACTCCCTGTGCTGCTCAGGATCAGCGTGTTATCACTATGAATTCCCCCTCACACTGTAACACTCCCTGTGCTGCTCAGGGTCAGCGTGTTATCACTATGAATTCCCCCTCACACTAACACTCCCTGTGCTGCTCAGGATCAGTGTGTTATCACTATGAATCCCCCTCACACTGTAGCTCAGGATCAGTGTGTTATCACTATGAATCCCCCTCACACTGTAGCACGGGATCAGTGTGTTATCACTATGAATCCCCCTCACACTGTAGCACGGGATCAGTGTGTTATCACTATGAATCCCCCTCACACTGTAGCACGGGATCAGTGTGTTATCACTATGAATCCCCCTCACACTGTAGCTCAGGATCAGCGTGTTATCACTATGAATCCCCCTCACACTGTAGCACGGGATCAGCGTGTTATCACTATGAATTCCCCCTCACACTGTAGCTCAGGATCAGTGTGTTATCACTATGAATCCCCCTCACACTGTAGCACGGGATCAGCGTGTTATCACTATGAATCCCCCTCACACTGTAGCTCAAGATCAGTGTGTTATCACTATGAATCCCCCTCACACTGTAGCACGGGATCAGTGTGTTATCACTATGAATCCCCCTCACACTGTTGCACGGGATCAGTGTGTTATTGGTATCATGCTGTAATGGTTTTGTGTGCGTGTATTTCAGTCTGCGTTGGGATTTGATGATCTCGCCGCCTCTTTCTCTAAGGAAGAGTGGATGGAGCTGGAGGAATGGCAGAAGGAGCTGTACAGGAACGTTATGAAAGAGACATCCGAGACCTTAATATCACTAGGTAATGCTGGAGTCTCGCCGCGGTACTTCTGTCTCCTGGTTTTATTGCACTTGTGTGAGGCAGTTTCCTTCTGTGCCTTGCGACCCACACACCTAATTCTAGTCCTGTTTGTGTATTTTTAGAGTAATGTTGCTGAGGATGTTTGTATGTCAGTTTATAAACCCGATTAAGGAGCAATCTTCTTCACTTGTACCCTATACTGTGACTAAACGCTTTGCAACCAGTTATATCAGTAATAAGTATCTTACCCTACAGAGGTAAATATGTAAAGCTGTGGAAACAGCCATAGACCAAGTATTGATCTTAAAACCGAATAAATAGTAGAAGGAAAAAGGTTCTCCCAATTGTAAATGGAAAAGCCGCGGTTTTATGGGGAGCGTTCGGTGCTGTGTATACAGCCGGCGGTGCTGTGTATACAGCCGGCGGTGCTGTGTATACAGCCGGCGGTGCTGTGTATACAGCCGGCGGTGCTGTGTATACAGCCGGCGGTGCTGTGTATACAGCCGGCGGTGCTGTGTATACAGCCGGCGGTGCTGTGTATACAGCCGGCGGTGCTGTGTATACAGCCGGCGGTGCTGTGTATACAGCCGGCTCTCGTCCAGACTGTCGTCATATTGTATCAAAAATAATTATAACCGTGTGCAAGACGCCCGGTCAGGGAGCGTTACTAGCGCAGAAAGTATTGGGTTCTCTTCCTTGCTCAGAGGATCCTCCTTAAGGAATCCTCGCGGGTGAGCTTAGCGGGGCGAGCTTAGCGGGGCGAGCTTAGCGGGGCGAGCTTAGCGGGGCGAGCTTAGCGGGGCGAGCTTAGCGGGGCGAGCTTCGCGGGGCGAGCTTCGCGGGGTGAGCTTCGCGGGGTGAGCTTAGCGGGGTGAGCTTAGCGGGGTGAGCTTAGCGGGGTGAGCTTAGCGGGGTGAGCTTAGCGGGGCGAGCTTAGCGGGGCGAGCTTAGCGGGGCGAGCTTAGCGGGGCGAGCTTCGCGGTGAGTCCTGTGGTTTAAAACTTCAACTGACGCCAATATCAATAAACGTAATTTTGTGTTTGTACATCAGCAATGAAACTGTATTAGGGCGTGCATGTTGGCGTGTGTCCTGCTGCTTCTGCACATGGCTGTACATGTGTTGGGACGTGTCCTGCTGCTTCTGCACATGGCTGTACATGTGTTGGGACATGTCCTGCTGCATGTGAACATAGCTGTACATGTGTTGGGACGTATCCTGCTGCATGTGAACATGGCTGTACATGTGATGGCATGTGTCCTGCGGCTTCTGCACATGCCAGTACATGTGTTGGCGTGTGTACTCCTGCCTCTGAACATGCCTGTACATGGGATGGCGTGTGTCCAGCTGCTTCTGCACATGGCTGTATGTGATGCCGTGTGTCCTGCTGCTTCTGCACATGGATGTACATGTGATGGCGCGTGTCCTGCTGCTTCTGCACATGCCTGTACATGTGATGCCGCGTGTCCTGCTGCTTCTGCACATGGCTGTACATGTGATGGCGTGTCCTGCTGCTTCTGCACATGGCTGTGCATGTGATGGTGCGTGTCCTGCTGCTTCTGCACATGGCTGTACATGTGCTGGCGTGTGTCCTGCTGCTTCTGCAAATGGCTGCACATGTGATGGTGCATGTCCTGCTGCTTCTGCACATGGCTGTACATGTGCTGGCGTGTGTCCTGCTGCGTCTGCACATGGCTGTACATGTGATGCCGTGTGTCCTGCTTTTTCTGCACATGGATGTACATGTGATTGTGCGTGTCCTGCTGCTTCTGCACATGGATGTACATGTGATTGTGCGTGTCCTGCTGCTTCTGCACATGGATGTACATGTGATGGCGTGTGTCCTGCTGCTTCTGCACATGGCTGTACATATGATGGCGCGTGTCCTGCTGCTTCTGCACATGGATGTACATATGATTCCGCGTGTCCTGCTGCTTCTGCACATGGCTGTACATATGATGGTGCGTGTCCTGCTGCTTCTGCACATGGCTGTACATATGATGGTGCGTGTCCTGTGCTACTGCACATGGCTATACATATGATGGTGCGTGTCCTGTGCTTCTGCACATGGCTGTACATATGATGGTGCGTGTCCTGTGCTTCTGCACATGGCTGTACATATGATGGTGCGTGTCCTGCTGCTTCTGCACATGGCTGTACATATGATGGTGCGTGTCCTGTGCTTCTGCACATGGCTATACATATGATGGTGCGTGTCCTGTGCTTCTGCACATGGCTGTACATATGATGGTGCGTGTCCTGTGCTTCTGCACATGTCTCAGTAAACTCAATATTTCAATAAGATGGAGGAATTGGGGAAATATTCGATGTTCGTGTTTGAACAAAGTAACAACAGCCGCCCTGCTATTCCACGGATATAACCTGTAACGCCCGGGGCTTATTATAATGGCGTGTCATTTCCTGTAACGCCCGGGGCTTATTATAATGGCGTGTCATTTCCTGTAACGCCCGGGGCTTATTATAATGGCGTGTCATTTCCTGTAACGCCCGGGGCTTATTATAATGGCGTGTCATTTCCTGTAACGCCCGGGGCTTATTATAATGGCGTGTCATTTCCTGTAACGCCCGGGGCTTATTATAATGGCGTTTCATTTCCTGTAACGCCCGGGGCTTATTATAATGGCGTTTCATTTCCTGTAACGCCCGGGGCTTATTATAATGGCGTTTCATTTCCTGTAACGCCCGGGGCTTATTATAATGGCGTTTCATTTCCTGTAACGCCCGGGGCTTATTATAATGGCGTTTCATTTCCTGTAACGCCCGGGGCTTATTATAATGGCGTTTCATTTCCTGTAACGCCCGGGGCTTATTATAATGGCGTTTCATTTCCTGTAACGCCCGGGGCTTATTATAATGGCGTTTCATTTCCTGGTCCTTATAGGAAAATACTAATATACTCTGGATATGAGAGAAAGTAAAAGTGACCCTTCCATGGAAGGAGCTGTTAGGGTTTGGTTAAGGAAACGGCAGATCTGATGTTTCTGGACTTTGCATTTGGGGGGGGGGGGGGTGTTCTCCCTTTGTTGTAAACAAAGGAGCTGTTTGTATAAGAATACGCGGCTGATGGGGAGACGCTCGTTTGTAAGTCGGACACAGAACGTCCCATTGTGCAGGGTCATGGTTCTGCAGGGTCAGTGCCAGGTCAGTGCCAGGGCCATTGTTCTCTATGTTCATAGTTGACAAAGGGATTGAATGAATAGGGTTATTTCAGGGCACATGTAGGGAGGCTACAGTAAGACAGTGTAACAATGTGCAAATGAATGACCGGTAACATTTATTGTGGCAATAAAGCAAAAAAAGCTGCAGCACCCGCTGTGAAGTGCAGTGCAAACCGAGCAGCGCCGGGCGGAAAACTAAAGTCTGACGTTTCCTATCTACTATATATTTCTGAAAGCACTGTATGTCTGCGTCCCTAGCGGCAATCTCATTGGTCCCTTGGCCCGCCCGCCCCCGCACACCTCTCATTGGCCTGAGGCGGAGTGACGGGCCAAAGGACACACAGGGACACACACACACACCTCTCTGTCCTCTCCCCCCCCATCACACTCACCTCCCTCTCCACTCACCTCCCTCCCGCTCAACTCCCTCCCCGGCGCGGGGACGGGCAGTGGGCAGGGCAGCCTGCCGCTGCCTCCACTCACCTCCCGCTCCCTCTACTCACCTCCCGCTCCACTCATCTCCCCGGCGCGGGGACAGGCAGTGGGCAGGGCAGCCTGCCGCTGCCTCCACTCACCTCCCGCTCCACTCACCTCCCCCTCCCCTCACCTCCCGCTCACCTCCCCTCACCTCCTGCTCAACTCCCGCTCACCTCCCTGGCGCGGGGACAGGCATTGGCCAGGGCAGCCTACCGCTGCCTCGCGGCACCTAAGATGGCGGCGGAGAGAAGGACCCCTTCCTCCCTCGCGGACTAACTAACATGGCGGCGGCCAGAAGGAGAGGTGTGTGTGTGTGTGAGTGTGTGTGTGTGTGTGTGTGTGTGTGTGTGTGTGTGTGTGTGTGTGTGTGTGTGTGTGTGTGTCACAGCGTGACTGTGTGTGTGGGACACTGTGTGTGTGTCTGTGTGCGTGTGTGTGTGTGCTACACTGTGTCTCAGACACTGTAGAGTGGGGACCGGAGCTACACATGGGGGGTGGGGGGTGGGGGGGTCAGGAGCAGAGAAAGATACAGGGGGAGTGGAGAGGAGGGACCCGTCAATTTAAAGCAAACCAACCCCCCTCCTGTCCACTGCCCCCCCCCCTCCTGTCCACTGCCCCCCCCCTCCTGTCCACTGCCCCCCCTCCTGTCCACTGCCACCCCCCCTCCTGTCCACTCTCCCCCCCCCCTCCTGTCCACTCTCCCCCCCCTCCTGTCCACTCTCCCCCCCCTCCTGTCCACTCTCCCCCCCTCCCATCCCCTCCTGTCCACTGTCCTTTCACCTGTCCCCCCCCCCGTCCACTCTCCCCCCTCCTGTCCACTCTCCCCCCCTCCTGTCCACTCTCCCCCCCCCTCCCATCCCCTCCTGTCCACTGTCCTTTCCACTGTCAAACTGTGCCCCCCCACCCACCCACTGCCCCCCCCCCACCCGGCCACTGTCCCCCCCCCCGTCCCCCCGGCCACTGTCCCCCCCCCTCCTGTCCACTGTCCCCTCCTCCAGTCCACTGCCCCCCCCTCCTTTTCCCCCGTCCCCCTCCCCTCCTTTTCCCCCCCTCTCCCCCCCCCTTTTCCCCCCTCTCTCCCCCCTTTTCCCCCCCTCTCCCCCCCCCCCCTTTTCCTAGCGCTAAAAGTAACTCACGGCCAACGCCGGCTCTCCCCCCCCCCCCGCTCCACTTTCTCCCCCCTCCCCGCTCCCCTTTCTCACCCCCCCGCTCCCCTTTCTCCCCCCCCCGCTCCCCTTTCTCCCCCCCCCCTTTCTCCCCTCCCCGCTCCCCTTTCTCCCCCGCTCCCCTTTCTCCCCCCCCCTGCTCCCCTTTCCCCCTCCCTGCTCCCCTTTCTCTCCCCCCGCTCCCCTTTCTCCCCCCCCCCCGCTCCCCTTTCTCCCCCCCCGCTCCCCTTTCTCCCCCCCCCCCCCGCTCCCCTTTCTCCCCCCCCCGCTCCCCTTTCTCCCCGCTCCCCTTTCTCCCCCCCCCTCCCCTTTCTCCCCCCCCCCCCGCTCCCCTTTCTCCCCCCCCGCTCCCCTATCTCCCCCCCCGCTCCCCTTTCTCCCCCCCGCTCCCCTTTCTCCCCCCCCCCGCTCCCCTTTCTCCCCCCCCGCTCCCCTTTCTCCCCCCCCCCGCTCCCCTTTCTCCCCCCCCGCTCCCCTTTCCCTCCCCCCCTTTCCCTCCCCCCTCCCCCTCCTCCCCTTTCCCTCCCCCCCTTTCCCTCCCCCCCTTTCCCTCCCCCCTCCCCCCCTTTCCCTCCCCCCTCCTCCCCTTTCCCTCCCCCCCTCCCCCCTCCTCCCCTTTCCCTCCCCCCCTCCCCCCTCCTCCCCTTTCCCTCCCCCTCCTCCCCTTTCCCTCCCCCCCTCCCCCCTCCTCCCCTTTCCCTCCTCCCCCCTCCCCCCCTCCCCCTCCTCCCCTTTCCATCCCCCTCCCCTTTCCCTCCCCCCTCCCCTTTCCCTCCCCCCTCCCCTTTCCCTCCCCCTCCTCCCCTTTCCCTCCCCCTCCTCCCCTTTCCCTCCCCCTCCTCCCCTTTCCCTCCCCCTCCTCCCCTTTCCCTCCCCCCTTTCCCTCCCCTTTCCCTCCCCCTTTCCCTCCCTCCTCCCCTTTCCCTCCCCCTCCTCCCCTTTCCCTCCCCCTCCTCCCCTCCCACCCCCCTCCCACACCCTTCCCCTCTCCCACACCCTACCCCCTTCCCCCCCTCCCACACCCTTTCCCCCCTCCCACACCCTTCCCCCCCTTCCCACCAATCTTCGCCTTCCTGCCCGCCTTCCTGCCTCCCCGCCTCTGCTTTCGCGCCCACCAGCCTCTGCCTTTCACCCGCCCTTACTCCGCCCGCCTCTGCCTTTCACCCACCGCCTCACAGCCGCTGCATGCACTCAACAGACTCCCGCCACACTCGACACATACCTGCCGCCACACTCACCTGCTGCCTCCCGCCCCTACGCACCGACATCACTGACCCACCGCCTCACACCCTAGCAGGACCCCCACTCACAGAGAGCACTCACAACCCACGCGACACCTGCCGCCTCACACCCTAGCAGGACCCCCACTCACAGACAGCACTCACAACCCACGCGCCACCTGCCGCCTCACACCCTAGCAGGACCCCCACTCACAGACAGCACTCACAACCCACGCGCCACCCGCCGCCTCACACCCTAGCAGGACACACGCCTCACATTTTTACATCTGTTATGTCACCAAAATATACATTGTACTGTGGTGTGTTTACAATAAACCATTTTTAAACAACATTGTATTACATTTTATTCCATCTTTCTTTTCAACATTATTATCCAACCTTTACAACAAATACTCACCTATTGTTCCACGATTTATAAATAAGACTACCTATTACGCATTTACATCCCGGGCAACGCCGGGTCTCTCAGCTAGTAACCAGATAAAATAATACATCCGCACACCCCTGCGCGTTTCACCTGCTTCTCCAGGGGGAGGGGCCATAGAATATGCCACCAATTATCATCTATATAGAACAATGTCAATCAGTCGGTTCATTACAATGTTACATATTATGCACTCCATTCCAAAAGTGCACAACTTGGACAACGTGTGCCGAATATAGCAAGATTACAGATTTTCTATGTAATAATATATATTTATTTGTAAAGCGCCAGCATATTCTGCCGTGCGGTACAGTAGTTATGTCTGTCACTAAAACAGCGTTACATACAAATCAGGACAAACATGCACAGACAGCGAAGGAAACGAGGGCCTGGCCCAGAGAGCTTACACTCGAGAGGGAATGAGGGGCCTGGCCCAGAGAGCTTACACTCGAGAGGGAATGAGGGGCCTGGCCCAGAGAGCTTACACTCGAGAGGGAATGAGGGCCTGGCCCAGAGAGCTTACACTCGAGAGGGACTGAAGGCCTGGCCCAGAGAGCTTACACTCGAGAGGGACTGAGGGGCCTGGCCCAGAGAGCTTACACTCGAGAGGGACTGAGGGCCTGGCCCAGAGAGCTTACACTCGAGAGGGACTGAGGGCCTGGCCCAGAGAGCTTACACTCGAGAGGGAATGAGGGGCCTGGCCCAGAGAGCTTACACTCGAGAGGGAATGAGGGCCTGATCCAGAGAGCTTACATTCGAGAGGGAATGAGGGGCAATGTTGAAACAAGGTAAAGCGGCTGCCCGTTGTGGGGTAATTGCTCAGTGTGGTCCAGCCGTACAGCTGATCCCATTAAGGTTTGCGGGTGAGAGGGTTAGTGGGTGTCAGTGTGGGGTGTGGTCCAGCCACACAGCTGATCCCATTAAGGTTTGCGGGTGAGACTGTTAGTGGGTGTCAACGTGTTATTTGGTCCAGCCGCACAGCTGATCCCATTAAGGTTTGCGGGTGAGACTGTTAGTGGGTGTCAGCGTGGAGTTTGGTCCAGCCACACAGCTGATCCCATTGCGGAGAGAGAGTTGGTGACACGGGACAAAACAAGGGCGGAGAGGTCAGGGAAGGAGAGGTAAAATTTGGGTATCATCGGCATAGAGATGATACTTAATACCGAAAAACTGTTAGTTCACTGAGAGAGGTGTGTGCGTGACTTTGTGCGCCTGTCTGTGTGCGCCTGTCTGCGTGCGTGTGTCTGCGTCCCGTCCCTTCCCTGCGTCCCGTCCCTTCGTCCCCTCAAAGCTCACTCCAGATAACTTGGGGATAGACACTTGTGCTGGTAAAGGAGCACACCTCGGTTTCCCAGCTGGGAGATATTTAAATATACTTTGTATAGCCATTAGCATGAGTGTCCTGTTTGAGCACAGCTGTCTCTCCCCAAGTTATTTGAATCTATATTGAAATGGAGACACTCGGGGACATCTCAGGGAAACGGTGAATCCGTTGTGTGTATTGGTACTAGTCTGGAATATTCGCATTTGAAGTTGAATCCGTTTATGAATTTTTTTAAATCCGTGCGTCTGAGACCCCAGACGGATTTTGAAGAATTCAGGCAGCCATAAAATGGAGTAACCGGCTTGCGGATATTCTTTCCGCAGATCAGGTTTGGCAGTGAAATTCAGATCCTAAAACATGTTCTTGCATTCTAATCGTACGGTTTTTCATCGTTCTTCCCACATATCACATATCATTTATTGCATGGGCATCTTACAAAATGTGTATTTTATACATTCACAATTATTGAAACCATTAATTTTGTAGTCCCCTATACCTTCATGAGTAAATAGCACATGTGTTTAACACCTTTACATACGTTACAATGTTTGCAGACCTGAAACCCAATCGGTCTTATCAAGTCCCGCTATTTGTTTTATCAAAATCTTAATTTACCAAATGTATCCCTTAGATTTTGAGATCTACGATAAGTAATGCTAGCAGAAGCTGGGATACAACGAGAAATTTTAAAAATCCATCCTAGTAACTTCAGTATATCATTTTTTTTATATTTCATGGGATTGATTTGTAAAAAGTAGTACTAAAACAAATTGCTTCCTGTGAATTTTTGTTGTTGTTGTTTGTAGCACTTTTAGGGACCAGTAACGCATCATGGTTATGACACGTTACACATAAAGCATAAAATCGCACATGTATTTGAGGTGCAATCATATCCTTTAACCAAAAATCTATTAAATAGCAATCTGGCCTCTTCCTTTTTTTTTTTTTTTTTAGCATGTTCTTGTATAGCGCTGCTAGTTGTACGCAGCGCTATACAGAGACATTTTGCAGGCACAGGGAGATAAAGTGACTTGCCCAAGGTCACAAGAAGCCTGCAGGGGAGTCCGGAAATTGAACCAGGCTCCCCTGCAGCAATCTCAGTGTCAGTCAGTTACTTACTCACTGAGCCACTCCTCTTGATCAAAATCATTATTTTGCACAATATCTTTTGCTCTTAAAAACTATGCATTAGGGATCCCCCAAATTAGAGGTCTAGGGTGTTGAAGTTGGTTTTCAATGTATTTAAATACTTCCATCATGCATCAGCCACATCTGAGAAATCAAGAGTATGATTAGAATTCAAAGTAATGCATTCTTGCAAAGCGTGAATAGTACCATCCCAGATAAATGTCGTCAATATAACTGTACCAGAAGACAAATGTTCATGATCCATCATGGAGGAGCCAAAATCACGAACCAGCTCCCACCATCCCATGAATACGTTGGAACACCCAGTTGCATGGGTAATACACACTGCTGTGCACTGGTTTGTAAAAACACTTGTTGATCAATAGTTACAGGTGAAAATGAGAAAAATTGCATCCTGTAATGCATAATTAGATAAATAAGTGGCCCATGGTGTTTAGATAATATTGAACTCATAACTCATAGATGCATGAAGGTCCCAACACTAACAGTGGACCGAAACAGTACCTTCCAAATTCAATAATTGATCCGATGTCTCTAATGGCAGGTTAAGATTTTGTTGAGATTCAAAAATCTGTTATTTTTGTATATTTTGCATACTTTTTTTTTAATCTACCTTTAAATTGTTACATTTGTAATGTATGATTGACATTGGTTTATATAGATCTTTCTGTGTGACACTTCCCCCTGGTTATGTGTTAGCCAACTGTCACGGTAGACCAGACTTTACACAGCCATCGCAAATACTAGGCAGAACAAGATGGTTAAATAAACAAGGGTTTATTCTGGCCGGAGCCGACAGGGAGCAATACAGTACTAAACACTGCAAAAACTCGCCACAAACTCGGGGTACAGGGGACTGTGAACTCAGGTGTAGGGTGCTACTGAAAGTAGCTTACCCTAGTTGCCGCCCTTGATTCGTTCGCCAATCCCAGTAACCAGCGATGCCCGTCTCTGGCCCACAGTTCACTTTCCCAGTTGTCCTCTAGACATCTAGACCAACCATGAAGAACTGTGGAGCCCTTATCGGCTTGTATTGGACCTTTTGCCTCCATCAGAAATCATGGAGGACGGGGGTGCCGACCAGTCAGTGAAGACCAATTTGTTCTCAATTCTAACTCCATACCTCCTGCAGGGGTAGACGCCTGCTGCTGTCAGGGAGAGGACAATGCTCCGCTATTGGTGTGTACCTCCCCAGGAAAAAGACCCTTCCCTCCCCACGTCCTCCTTGTCCCCAAACACTGCTCCTGGCCCTACAGAAAGGCTAGTCCTTGACTCGTATGCTAGCCACTCAACCTGTGATAGTGACCCAAGCATGTAATGCGTCACACAAAAAACACATAGAAACATAATGTTATTAAACAACTGACAATAACCTCACACAGCAACCCTGCTACTGATGCCTAACCTCATGTGACATAACAGGGCCGGCAACCATTTTTTAGCCTAGAGAGAGCCATTCTGACCCTATTCCTGGGTCACCATTTTCACTGGTCGGGACAATGAGTGGGGTTAACCTTATATATACCGGGCCCTGCTGCCCCTACTGTCACACCGGCTTTTTATCAGGTTATATAAACTTTTGATCCCTTGTCCAAGGATTTACTTGGTTCAATAAGGAAGCCTGGGGTACACTTAATTTTCAGAGACCCTCACTACCGATTTCCTCCTTTAGACTTTACCTTTGTAGTTCTGAAAGCTTGCACTCGTTTTACCAGCCCACATGGTTTCATGCCCATCACACAGGGTTTCATGCCCATCACACAGGGTTTGGGTACCCACTACGCAGGGCTTCAGTATCCACCGCAGGGAGTTCATGCCCCACCACAAAGCTTCACACCCATCACACAGGGTTTTGGTACCCACCACAAAGCTTTCACACCCATCACACAGGGTTTTGGTACCCACCACACAGAGCTTCACACCCATCACACAGGGTTTTGGTACCCACCACACAGAGCTTCATACTCATCACACAGGGTTTTGGTACCCACCACACAGAGCTTCACACTCATCACACAGGGTTTTGGTACCACCACACAGAGCTTCACACTCATCACACAGGGTTTTGGTACCCACCACACAGAGCTTCACACTCATCACACAGGGTTTTGGTACCCAACCACACAGAGCTTCACACTCATCACACAGGGTTTAGGTACCCACCACACAGAGCTTCACACTCATCACACAGGGGTTTGGTACCCACCACGCAGAGCTTCACACTCATCACACAGGGTTTTGGTACCCACCACACAGAGCTTCACACATCACACAGGGTTTTGGTACCCACCACACAGAGCTTCACACTCATCACACAGGGTTTTGGTACCCACCACACAGAGCTTCACACTCATCACACAGGGTTTTGGTACCCACCACACAGAGCTTCACACCCATCACACAGGGTTTTGGTACCCAACCACAAAGCTTCACACCCATCACACAGGGTTTTGGTACCCACCACACAGAGCTTCACACTCATCACACAGGGTTTTGGTACCCACCACACAGAGCTTCACACTCATCACACAGGGTTTTGGTACCCACCACACAGAGCTTCACACTCATCACACAGGGTTTTGTACCCACCACACAGAGCTTCACACCCATCACACAGGGTTTTGGTACCCACCACAAAGCTTCACACCCATCACACAGGGTTTTGGTACCCACCACACAGAGCTTCACACTCATCACACAGGGTTTTGGTACCCACCACACAGAGCTTCACACTCATCACACAGGGTTTTGGTACCCACCACACAGAGCTTCACACTCATCACACAGGGTTTTGGTACCCACCACACAGAGCTTCACACTCATCACACGGGGTTTTGGTACCCACCACACAGAGCTTCACACTCATCACACAGGGTTTTGGTACCCACCACGCAGAGCTTCACATTCATCACACAGGGTTTTGGTACCCACCACGCAGAGCTTCACATTCATCACACAGGGTTTTGGTACCCACCACGCAGAGCTTCACATTCATCACACCGGGTTTTGGGTACCCACCACACAGAGCTTCACACTCATCACACAGGGGTTTGGTACCCACCACACAGAGCTTCACACTCATCACACAGGGGTTTGGTACCCACCACACAGAGCTTCACACTCATCACACAGGGGTTTGGTACCCACCACACAGAGCTTCACACTCATCACACAGGGGTTTGGTACCCACCACACAGAGCTTCACACTCATCACACAGGGGTTTGGTACCCACCACACAGAGCTTCACACTCATCACACAGGGTTTTGGTACCCACCACACAGAGCTTCACACTCATCACACAGGGGTTTGGTACCCACCACACAGAGCTTCACACTCATCACACAGGGTTTTGGTACCCACCACGCAGAGCTTCACACTCATCACACAGGGTTTTGGTACCCACCACACAGAGCTTCACACATCACACAGGGTTTTGGTACCCACCACACAGAGCTTCACACTCATCACACAGGGTTTTGGTACCCACCACACAGAGCTTCACACTCATCACACAGGGTTTTGGTACCCACCACACAGAGCTTCACACATCACACAGGGTTTTGGTACCCACCACACAGAGCTTCACACTCATCACACAGGGGTTTGGTACCCACCACACAGAGCTTCACACTCATCACACAGGGTTTTGGTACCCACCACACAGAGCTTCACACTCATCACACAGGGTTTTGATACCCACCACACAGAGCTTCACACTCATCACACAGGGATTTGGTACCCACCACACAGAGCTTCACACTCATCACACAGGGTTTTGGTACCCACCACACAGAGCTTCACACTCATCACACAGGGTTTTGGTACCCACCACACAGAGCTTCACACTCATCACACAGGGTTTTGGTACCCACCACACAGAGCTTCACACTCATCACACAGGGTTTTGGTACCCACCACGCAGAGCTTCACACTCATCACACAGGGTTTTGGTACCCACCACGCAGAGCTTCACACTCATCACACAGGGTTTTGGTACCCACCACACAGAGCTTCACACTCATCACACAGGGTTTTGGTACCCACCACACAGAGCTTCACACATCACACAGGGTTTTGGTACCCACCACACAGAGCTTCACACTCATCACACAGGGTTTTTGGTACCCACCACACAGAGCTTCACACCCATCACACAGGTTTTGGTACCCACCACACAGAGCTTCACACTCATCACACAGGGTTTTGGTACCCACCACACAGAGCTTCACACCCATCACACAGGGTTTTGGTACCCACCACACAGAGCTTCACACTCATCACACAGGGGTTTGGTACCCACCACACAGAGCTTCACACTCATCACACAGGGTTTTGGTACCCACCACACAGAGCTTCACACTCATCACACAGGGGTTTGGTACCCACCACACAGAGCTTCACACATCACACAGGGTTTTGGTACCCACCACACAGAGCTTCACACTCATCACACAGGGGTTTGGTACCCACCACACAGAGCTTCACACTCATCACACAGGGTTTTGGTACCCACCACACAGAGCTTCACACTCATCACACAGGGTTTTGGTACCCACCACACAGAGCTTCACACATCACACAGGGTTTTGGTACCCACCACACAGAGCTTCACACCCATCACACAGGGTTTTGGTACCCACCACACAGAGCTTCACACTCATCACACAGGGGTTTTGGTACCCACCACACAGAGCTTCACACTCATCACACAGGGGTTTGGTACCCACCACACAGAGCTTCACACATCACACAGGGTTTTGGTACCCACCACACAGAGCTTCACACTCATCACACAGGGTTTTGGTACCCACCACACAGAGCTTCACACTCATCACACAGGGTTTTTGGTACCCACCACGCAGAGCTTCACATTCATCACACAGGGTTTTGGTACCCACCACACAGAGCTTCACACTCATCACACAGGGTTTTGGTACCCACCACACAGAGCTTCACACTCATCACACAGGGTTTTGGTACCCACCACACAGAGCTTCACACTCATCACACAGGGTTTTGGTACCCCACCACACAGAGCTTCACACTCATCACACAGGGGTTTGGTACCCACCACACAGAGCTTCACACTCATCACACAGGGTTTTGGTACCCACCACACAGAGCTTCACACATCACACAGGGTTTTGGTACCCACCACACAGAGCTTCACACTCATCACACAGGGTTTTGGTACCCACCACGCAGAGCTTCACACTCATCACACAGGGTTTTGGTACCCACCACACAAGGCTTCGGAACTTTCAGCCCAAACTTTTTGATTGATAGAAATTCTGGGCATTAATGTTCTAGGAACAACCAATTTTTGTCCCTTCCGTTTCAAAATTTATTATGAATATACAAAATAAGTGTAAGAATGAAAAAAAGCGGCACAAAAAGAAAATGGTAAACAAACCATACTTAAACAGTAATATAAAACAGAAATACTGCATAGGGATAGATCAGTTATTTATATTCAACTGAAGCGGGGGAACAGACACACCCAAGTGAAGTTAGAGAAGTGTTATGTTTGCGTTATTGCTAATTATGCATTGCTATTATTCTTTTGTGCTGCTATTCTTTTCATATTTTTTCGTTGCAATAATCAGGTCTAATTAAAGTTTCAAGGTTGGGGCTAAATTACCTTTCCAATTACGTAGAATTAATTTTAGACGTAGAAATATCAAGTAAATGGATAATGTGTTAGGAAGTTGAGTTGGTGCAAGAGGTGGGCGTGATAAAAATCAAGATACCTGCCAGTCAGTACCAGTTAATTTCCAGATTTAAGGGGCCTGATAGGTTTCCAGGAAAAGCTAATGTTTGGGAAGTCCCGAAGTATTCTGTGCGTGGAAGAAACAATGTAGAGTGCCCTGACATTTACACGGTGAGAGGAAATATTATAGACTGGCAGCATGTTTAGGCATTGGAGCTTTATTAAAGGGTGGGGGCTCCGTTTCGGAATGTGTGTAAAGTGGTATCTCTGACACCACACACGCACTCACTGACACACACACACACTCCTCCCTCCCCTGCCACACTGACAGAAGTCTGAATACAGTCACGGAACGCTCCGCCTCGCTCTGCGCACTCTCCCTTCATCCCGCACGGCAGAGTAAGCGCTCAGTCTGCGCTGCCACATCGGATCCAGGATACACATCTTATGCACTGTATTTTTCTATTTTAGCATTTGAACCAGTTTCAGCTGCTACCATTACAATAAATATTAAAAGAAAAATGAACTTGAGCAAACGTAGCCTTTACCTGCAATGTTTCCTTCAGAACAGGGTCCGTTAATACCCCTGTTGGATTTATTTCCCTGGGCTATGCAGTGCTAGTTTTCAGCACCTTCAGCAGTGGCATTAATGTCCAGGTAATACCCTGTTCTTCAGGGGCGACGTACAGCACATTAGAATTGGTCTCCTTGCTCTGTGAGACTGGGCGACATTGTTCTGTTTGTCACTAAACCTATTTGTTTTCCTTTTGATCTCCGCCAGGAGAAGGGCTTGTGGAGAAAGCCATTGGTGAGAAGAATTCAGACAGACTTCACGCCGCTGCCAGTTTAGCAGGGGACTGTACAGACCATTTGCCCCTGTGTCCTGAAGGGGCCGTATCCTGCAGCAACCAGCTGGGCGAGGGGGAAGGACATCCGGAGGAAACCTTGGATGTTGCAGAGGGGCAAGCCGCAGCATTCACTAAAGGCGTGGACAAAATACGGATGAAATTCTTGGGGCGTGCACGTACCACCAAGACAGACCGGGCACACGCCTGTGCTGAGTGTGGAAAAATCTTCTATAACAAACGGACGCTGAAAGCCCATCTGAGAGCTCATCTCGGGGAGAAGTCGTACATCTGCAATGTCTGCGGGAAGTGCTTCCGCAGGCACACGTCCCTGATAATCCATGAGCGCATCCACACTGGGGAGAGGCCCTACCAGTGCACGCAGTGCGGCAAAAGCTTCGTCCAGCGGCAGCACCTCACCACCCACCAGAGAACTCACACAGGGGAGAAGCCCTTCCAGTGCCTTGAATGTGGCAAGGGATTCCGGTGGAGGTCGGAGCTGGTAAAACACCAGAAGGTCCACGAGGAAGAGGTACAGTATCTGTTGTGTATTAGAAGGACATACTCAATGTTCCCGAATGGAATGTGAGCGTGGAGAGGACAGATGTTTAATTATAATTTATTTATAACACACCAACATATTCCGCAATGCTGTACAACGATGTGTGATGACAATGAGATTACAATATTACCATATACTGATAAAGTAGATGAGGAGGGCCCTGCTTCCTGGAATTTACAATCTAAATGCTTAATTGTGATGGTAACTTTGTGACAGGCTATTAATAATACACCCCAAAAATATAACTGGGACTCACAAAGACACGGAAGACAATAGCCATAGGCTGAGCCTGGTTCTTATACCATTATTTCCCATTGAACACAACCTAAACCCAGCCCCTCTCATAAATCAGTGGTGAGGTTGACAAGCTTACCCCAGAGTAAAACTCCTCCCACCCAAGGACGTTTAAAAACTGCTTTTCCTATCTAAATAACTTCATAACTTCAGTTCAGTAGTACTTACTGGCACGCGAGACATATTAATACATTCCGGCACGCATGACGCTCCCAATAAGACTAAATATTACCGTGTAATATTAAAATTAAGAGAGATATTAATATCTGTCTCTTAGTACCTGCTAGACATCATGTGTCTGTAATCCTTATGTGCGAATCAGTCCCACGAATACACATATGTAGCTTTTAGCACGTTCAGCCGAGGACATCTCATAATATTCTTATATTTAATAAGGTCACTCATTCTGATATCTCCTTGGGTAACCGCACCCCCGGCCCCCATAACCCCTGGTCAATAAATCCTTTGAAGCAGGGACTCCTGTGTAGAGAACATTTGTCACAGGTGCTAGATTTCACACCCAATGCTCCAGACATGGGCCTAGCTGTCTCTACCAGCAAGATGTGTTAACATACACCAAACCCCCTCTGTACTTTTCACACCCAACTTCAATCAAGCCTGTTGAAGCCCAGATATTTCTGAAAAGACACCACACATTTGTATTTTCCTAAACTGCAGCTCATTAACCCCTTAAGCCTCCCACATCAATCCCAGTGTATGTGTTGGTGCAAATACTGGAACAGAAACAATACATTTTTACAGGGGATTAAACAGTTGGATGGCTGAAGCAAGGCAAAAAACACATTACTGGACCCCAGTCCAGTTAACTCCTTGCTTCCCAGGTGAGAGTAGAGGGTGGCCAAATGGGGTGCAACCCCTTTAATCCCGGGCCAAATCCTCTCTCTCATGACATTAATGTTTAATGCATTAAACTTAAACAACCAGAGATGGATCAGAGGGAAAATCACCACATTGTCCGATATTTGTTTATTTAGCACAAATCAAAGAAACTATACTAATCAAGGAAAAGTTTCTGTGCACACAGGGGAGTTATGTATGCCAAATAAATCCATGTCTGCAAGATCAGAGGTAACACGGCCTCCCTTGTTTGGATCTCATGGCTGTGATTGGGTTATCAGAATAGTTAGGTGGGGGAGCGGAGGGGGGGCAGCAGTACCACTTGGGAAACCTATGCACAAGACGAATATCCATGGGCGTCCGCAGGGGGGTGCAAGGGGGGGGCGCTTGCCCCCCCTGGATCCACGGCCGCCAACAGCGGGGGACAGAGGGCACTGGCGTGACAGGATTTAGCGCGCTCACGATGTGCAAGGAAGCACGCACGTCTCTGCAAAAAAAAAAAAAAAAAACTCCCTTGTCTCCTGATTGGCTGGCGCGTGTTGGCTTTTTTTTGCCCTCGCAAGCTCTATCTGAGCTTGCATAGCGAGGCCCGCCCCTTCCTGCATGGAGCAAGTCAGGTGACTACTGCTCCATGCCACTCTCGCTTCCCCCTTGTCCTCCTGCTCTGATTCCCCCCCCCCTCTGCTCCGGTCCCCCCTTCCCGTTCCGATTCCCCCCCCCCTGCTCCGATCCCCCCCCGTTCCAAAATCTTCCCCCTGCTCTGGTCCCCCCCGTTCTGATTCCCCCCCCCCTGCTCCGGTCCCCCCCCCTCCCCCGTTCTGATTCCCCCCCTGCTCCGGCCCCCCCCGTTCCGTTTCCCCCCCCCCTGATCCGATTCCCCCTTGTTCTGAGTGTGTGTGTCTGAGTGTGTGTGTCTGAGTGTGTGTGTCTGAGTGTGTGTGTCTGAGTGTGTGTGTCTGAGTGTGTGTGTCTGAGTGTGTGTGTCTGAGTGTGTGTGTCTGAGTGTGTGTGTCTGAGTGTGTGTGTCTGAGTGTGTGTGTCTGAGTGTGTGTGTCTGAGTGTGTGTGTGTGTGTCTGAGTGTGTGTGTGTGTGTGTGTGTGTGTCTGAGTGTGTGTGTGTGTGTGTGTGTGTGTGTCTGAGTGTGTGTGTGTGTGTGTGTGTGTGTGTGTGTCTGAGTGTGTGTGTGTGTGTGTGTGTGTCTGAGTGTGTGTGTGTCTGAGTGTGTGTGTGTCTGAGTGTGTGTGTGTGTGTCTGAGTGTGTGTGTGTGTCTGAGTGTGTGTGTGTGTGTGTGTGAGTGTGTGTGTGTGTGTGAGTGTGTGTGTCTGAGTGTGTGTGTCTGAGTGTGTGTTTCTGAGTGTGTGTGTGTGTCTGAGTGTGTGTGTGTCTGAGTGTGTGTGTGTCTGAGTGTGTGTGTGTGTGTGTGTGTGTGTGTCTGAGTGTGTGTGTGTGTGTGTGTGTGTGTGTGTGTGTGTGTGTGTGTGTGTGTGTGTGTCTGAGTGTGTGTGTGTGTCTGAGTGTGTGTGTGTCTGAGTGTGTGTGTGTCTGTGTGTCTGTGTGTGTGTCTGTGTGTGTGTGTGTGTGTGTGTGTCTGTGTGTGTGTGTGTGTGTGTGTGTGTGTCTGTGTGTGTCTGTGTGTGTCTGTGTGTGTGTGTGTGTGTGTGTGTGTGTGTGTGTGTGTGTGTGTGTGTGTGTGTGTGTGTGTGTGTGTGTCTGTGTGTGTGTGTGTGTGTGTGTGTGTGTGTGTGTGTGTGTGTGTGTGTGTGTGTGTCTGTGTGTGTCTGTGTGTGTCTGTGTCTGTGTCTGTGTCTGTGTCTGTGTCTGTGTCTGTGTCTGTGTCTGTGTCTGTGTCTGTGTCTGTGTCTGTGTCTGTGTCTGTGTCTGTGTCTGTGTCTGTGTCTGTGTCTGTGTCTGTGTCTGTGTCTGTGTGTGTGTGTGTGTGTGTGTGTGTGTGTGTGTGTGTGTGTGTGTGTGTGTTCAGGGGGGAGGGAATGAATGTGAGGAGGGCGGATTCAGGGAGTGGGTTTGAGTCAGAGGGGGATAATTGATGGAGGGGGGAGAGTGAGGAGATAGGGGTTGTAATAGAGGAAGTGAGGAGGTGAGGGGGGAGAGTGAATGAAGAAGAGAGGGGGTAAGAAAGAGATGGGGCTACACCTTGGGACTATCTGCATTAGAGTGGCACCAGACAAGCTGTGTGTGTGTGTGTGTGTGTGTGTGTGTGTGTGTGTGTGTTTCTGTGAGTGATTCTGAAGGGGGGGGGAGTCTGAGAGAGTGACGGGGGAGAGTCTGAGGGGGAGAGAGGCTGAGAGAGTCTGAGGGGGAGAGAGTGTCTGATGGGGGGGGGAAGTCTGAGAGGGAGAGGGAGTCTGAGAGGGAGAGGGAGTCTGAGAGGGAGAGGGAGTCTGAGAGGGAGAGGGAGTCTGAGAGGGAGAGGGAGTCTGAGAGGGAGAGGGAGTCTGAGAGGGGGAGGGAGTCTGAGAGGGGGAGGGAGTCTGAGAGGGGGAGGGAGTCTGAGAGGGGGAGGGAGTCTGAGAGGGGGAGGGAGTCTGAGAGGGGGAGGGAGTCTGAGAGGGGGAGGGAGTCTGAGAGGGGGAGAGAGTGTCTGAGGGGGGGGGAGTCTGAGAGGGAGAGAGAGTGTCTGAGGGGGGGGAGTCTGAGAGGGAGAGTCTGAGAGGGAGAGTCTGGGAGGGAGAGTCTGGGAGGGAGAGTCTGGGAGGGAGAGTCTGGGAGGGAGAGTCTGGGAGGGAGAGTCTGGGAGGGAGAGTCTGGGAGGGAGAGTCTGGGAGGGAGAGTCTGGGAGGGAGAGTCTGGGAGGGAGAGTCTGGGAGGGAGAGTCTGGGAGGGAGAGTCTGGGAGGGGAGGGAGAGTCTGAGAGGGAGGGTGTGTGTGTTTGTGTCTGTCTGTCTGTGAATGAATACCGACACCAACCCATAGTCAGTCAGTCACCCACCCAAGTGTCAGTCACCCACCCAAGTGTCAGTCACCCACCCAAGTGTCAGTCACCCACCCAAGTGTCAGTCACCCACCCAAGTGTCAGTCACCCACCCAAGTGTCAGTCACCCACCCAAGTGTCAGTCAGTCACACACAAGTCAGTCAGTCAACCCAAGTGTCAGTCACCCACCCCGTCACCCACACATCCCCCACACCCACTCTCTCTCTCTGTCTAGTTAAAATTATGCCCCCCCCCTGAAAACATTTCTGCGGACGCCCATGCGAATATCGTGGGAAGGAGTCTGAAGAAGTGGTTAGTCTGTGACATTGCTGTAGGCTTGGAGGGGAAAGTTTGCCTTTTGTAGATGATACAAATTATGGATCAGTGGTTGTTATTAAAGGGGGCGAATGCAGCGATAACAGGATTTAGTGAAACTAACGTGTGGCAGTTACACTTTAATGCAGGAAAGGTGCAGAATTCTGCACTTGGGCCACAGAAACTTTGGAGCAGATTATACACTGGCGACACACTTTATTCGAGCTCGGCTAGTCCCACGAATTCGGGTATACCCGGGTGTATTGAGGTTTGTGACTGTTTTCTGCCCGAGTGCATTGAGTTATTTTCCGGCAGGGATTGAAGCATTTTATTCCCGCTGGCTGCAATACTGCACAGTATATATATATATACTGCATTACAATTCATGAATTTATGCCATCTGGTAGACACGCGAAGCATTGCAGCCTATTAAATCCTAATCATTATCATTTAACAGATCAGCCGCCCGTCAGCCAGGCATGAACCCAGGCTGGGAAGGCAAACGCAACGGGGCTTGTCAGAGGTGAGGAGCGGCGCATTCCAGGTATCTGCCAGGTACATACCAGGTATTTGCTCGAATAAAGTGTGTCGGTGCAGTATGATTTCATCATTGTTCCAACGAGGAAAGTGTCCTGGGGCTCATCATATCAGTATCTGAATCATTTTACCAATGGAGCAGGTAATGGGAGGTGGGTGTTGAGCTGTGTTTGGAGGGGTATTGCTAGCAGACAAGAGGCAACGACGCCACATTACAAATCAATTGTGTGACGTTGCCTGGTTTTCTGTCTGGTTCTAGAGGGCAGAGGGTTTAAATAAATGTGCCAAAGAGCGGAACGTAGCGCTAATCGCTAACCTTTGTAGTTAATGAGACTACGTGAGTGTTAAATGTGGCATATGTGATATCAAAATGATGAAATGAAACACATTGATAGCTCACGTAGTGAAAAGTCCCAAAATACGGTTGTGCTTGAGTCCAAAGAGAGAGTTCCACATCTTTCCAAAATAGCAAGCAGAAAAGAAAGATGTCCTCCGGGACGTAGACTCAAGCGATGGTTCCAGACAAATGCAGGGACACTGCTGGGATTTTCTGCATTTTTTTTTATGTCTGGATCCATCGCTCGAGCATACGCGCCGGAGGACAACGTTCCTTCCAGAGGGTTTAAAGAGGCCAACGAAGATGGTGCCGCGTGTGCCTCAAAGCTATATAAATATGAATTAAGCAACCTCCATAGTGGAGACGTGCTAGAGACGTCAATATCTCAAATTCTTCCATTACACCCAGAGGTCATATTGTAAAACTGAAGGTGACAATCAGTGGAAGTGTGTGCTTTTTGAAATGAGATGTATTGAGGAGGCTTCCTGGAGAAGTGGTTGGGATACTGTAGATAGTACAACGAAAGAAACGGCTTGTTATGGGCACAGAGATCTGTGGGTCTATGATGTAGCAATCCGGGAAAATAGGCGTACTACCGTGGGCTCGTCACAGGATCTTTTTCTTAATCTCTGAATCAAGCGTCAGAAATAGCCATTCAGCTGTAATATTGACACCTTGGACGATCATCTCTGTGTCCCTTGTATCGGTTATTTGCACCGGCCTCATACACGTCAGTGATTTTGGTTTTCAGGGGTCGTTAAATGTTGTAATATAAAGGTGTTAGCAGACACTTATTTTATTGAAATTACACGGGCTTGCATTAGTTTTGCCTATTTTGTTGCATCAAAGATTCTGCCAAATTGATCTAGGTCAAAAAATGTGACTTCTTGTATCTGATACAGAGGCCTGAAGGCTCCTGTCCTGATCCAGTGCCCCAAAATAAGGGGTGCAAAACCCCCACAAAAACCTTGAGTAGGTGCAATTGCTGCTTTTACGTAGACAAGCGTAAGGGAAAGGTCCCAAGAGAAGAAATATCCCGAGTATCTCTGTAGTAATATCACTGACTTTGAAGTGTATAAATCCCAGGATCTTGGGCAAGTCTCTCTTTCCCTGCGCCTCAGAGAAGGACCATTAGATTGTAAGCTCTGTGTACATTGGCATTACTATATATATTGTGATGCCCACACCACGTTGTAGTCTCTTTTATCCCAATTTAAGGCCAGAAACACTGTATTTTCTATGCAGGGGTTTATTTACAGGGTTTAAATCATACAACGGGCCCACTGTCCCTTTAAGAAAACCAAATAATAAAATAAACACCTATTCCTTTTATAGAAAGCTAACTACACCGTTGCTTTTGCCGTCACTAGTTGGATGGCCAGCTAAGCTGGTTCCACCCCCAAAACATGCCCTGGCATATGCAACAATCTACACAGTCTTTGCACACGGCAATAAAGTTTTTTTTTGCTTATCTGTTTATAAGTCCTTTGGAGCAGACGTCTCCGCTTCAGCACAGTCTTGCGTCCTTTACCTCTTAGGGGAACTCAGCCCCACATGGAGCCCAGAGAAACTCCTCTTTAGGTCCTCTGTAACCAGCTTCCGCAGCTGGGGAGCACTTTCTATATCCTTCCTTCTCTGGGAAAAACAGTCTCACTATCTGGCAGCTTCCAGTGTCTTTTAAAACACTTCCTCATTCAGTTTATTCAGACCAGGCTGATTAGCAAGGTCTTTGTTACTGAAGCCTTCTAACGGGAGGAACCAATCAACTGCTGCCTGCGTCGGGTTCTTCTTGGTTTTGGGGACTATTTGATCTAATTTTAAGCAGCAAATGTCTATAAATTCATATAGAGACATGTTCATATTCTGAGACAGCCTTGTCTCCCAAGAAACCCTTTTAGTTGTTCATTTTCTCAGATCTTATATCATTTGTAGTTTGATTCCTGGCACTTAATTGAATCCATCCTTGGAGCCCACGTTTCGGGGAATAGGGTGAAAGTTTCACATCCATACGTGAGCATAGGATTCACCAGTCAAAATCTTTGTTTTTGAGACACAGTGGATGGTTCCCTTGCAAGTTTGTCTTGTTCGGGGAGGACACACAGCCACGACCGCTACGTTCTATTTTCAGAACTTGCTCCTCACGTTTTACTTGGTCTCCGCTATGCAGGCTTATCCCAGCTCCAAAACTGAAGTCGGTTGCTCGGCTGTTCGCAACAGAGCAACTTTGAAAAGCCCGCCAGCGCAGCACCGACTCAAGCCACAGATTGTCTGGTGCTCTGATCGGGCAGTCCCCTTACATAGACCCCGCTGTTCTATGTTTAACATGGAAAGGAGACTAGCGACCAATCAGAGAACGGATCGTACCTCAGCCAGCCAATCAGAATGGGGGCTCGTCTGGCTGCTGACATCAATGGAGGGGGTGTGTCGAGCCGGCTCAGAAAGCCGGGTGAGCGTGAAATACAAATTGGCCAATGGGAATCGCGCCTATGAGCAGCAGCTGCCCCCAGCTAATCTATTGCCTTTCGATGGGCAGGCTTCACCAGGTCTGGCAGTCCAAGTACCTTCCATGCGGGAAGTCCTTGTTCTCTGGACCTCCGCACTCCGCCCTTCCCCTCTCACCAAACTGTCCTGACACCTCTGCACTTAGCTTCTCCCCTTTGATCCACGGACTCTATGCAGACATCCCGACCTCTATGTAGAGAGTTTAATGCATACCGTATAAAACATAACGCACTATTTTATTAAACACATATCTCTTGGGGAACCTTCTACATGTGGGGGGAAATGGGTCTGGGGTGCTTGGGCTTGAAAGCCAGGATTGTGTAGCCCCGGTGTAATTCACCTTGCGTACCCGCAAATCATGGCTGCACGTCAGGGAGAATTACGGGACCATCGGTAACTTTGTCCCCCGAACTCGTAACAAAATATAAACACATTTTGTCCCAAATATCCCCCTTAAAACTCCCATTCCCCAAGTCTCATGTTTGTAAGATAAGGGGAACATGTAAAACATACAATCTGGACAGATTTTACATATGCATTACAGTGTCCCTGATTTATGGTGCTACTTAGCTGCCAGGAACCCACGGTTTTCAGGGGTAACCAGTCAGGCTTCACCTTTATTATGAAGATTGGCTACCCCCTACTACCTTCTACGTCACAATAATGTCTGGTTTAGAGCTCAATTAGACCTCCATTGTTTCTTCTTACTTCACTAAGGCCAACAATATCCCATTTTATCTGTTCAAGCTCAACTTCCAGTTCTTGCAGTGCCGCTTCACTGGAGAGAGTCCGGCAGGTGTAGGTAGCCAGATTGAGGTTTAAATGACATTGTTTGTTTAATCTCTGGGGGATTCTTAGCACCCTCGGCTTCTTCCTGAACACGGTCATGCTCGGGACACCACAGCCTCCGGAGAATGAGGGCCGTTGCTTTTCGTTGTAGTCCATGTTTGGATTTTGAGGCCTTGCTCGCCATGGCGTTGCATGGCATGTAAGGCTTCAAAATTCAAGTACGCCAGTGTCTTTCCCCTTGCGCTCTTGCACTGTCCCCCTCTTGTGCCCTGCTCCTGTGCAGTTACACTCCCACGCTGTCCCCTCTGGTACCCGCGCTGTCCCCCCTCGCGCCTCGCCCCCACATTGCCCCATCCCTCATGCCTTGCTCCCGCACTGCCCCCCCTCATGCCTCGCTCCCGCACTGTCCCTGTTCTCCCCCCCCCCCACCCCCCGTTGCCCCTCGCTCGCGCGCGGTCTCATGCCTCACTTGCGCGCTCTGTCTCATGCCTCGCTCGCGCCTCACTCCCGCGCTGTCTTCCCTTGCGCCTTGCTCCTGGGAATGACAGCGCTGGAGCGAGAGGGGTACAAGAGCGAGGCATGAGAGGGGGACCCTGCGGTAGGGAGCCTTCCGTGGTTTTCACCTTAACTTGTGTCTGTAGGGTGGGAAGGAGTTTGTGTATGTGTCTCTCTGCCTCTGTGTGTGTCTCTCTGCCTCTGTGCGTGTCTCTCTGCCTCTGTGTGTGTCTCTCTGCCTCTGTGTGTGTCTCTCTGCCTCTGTGTGTGTGTTTTGTCTGTCAGTGTGAAACCGTGTGTGTGCGTGTATGCTCACATCTGTGTGACACATACACATTGACTCACATAGCCAACAGTGGCTAAAACCTGTGCCCTAAAAATTTTGGCTGACTCCTGAGTTTTAAAAATGTGTTGTATTGTGTGTGTTGTGTTGTATTGTGTGTGTTGTGTTGTATTGTGTGTGTGTGTGTTGTATTGTGTGTGTGTTGTATTGTGTGTGTGTGTGTGTGTGTGTATGTGTGTGTTGTATTGTGTGTTGTATTGTGTGTGTGTGTGTGTGTGTGTGTGTGTGTGTGTGTGTGTGTGTGTATGTGTGTGTTGTATTGTGTGTGTGTGTGTGTGTGTGTGTATGTGTGTGTTGTATTGTGTGTGTGTGTGTGTGTTGTATTGTGTGTGTGTGTGTGTGTTGTATTGTGTGTGTGTGTGTGTTGTATTGTGTGTGTGTGTGTGTGTGTGTGTGTGTGTGTGTGTGTGTGTGTGTGTGTGTGTGTGTGTGTGTGTTGTATTTGTGTGTGTGTGTGTGTGTGTTGTATTGTGAGTGTGTGTTGTATGTGTGTGTGTGTGTGTGTTGTATGTGTGTGTGTGTGTGTGTTGTATTGTGTGTGTGTGTGTGTGTTGTATTGTGTGTGTGTGTGTGTGTGTGTTGTACTGTGTGTGTGTTGTACTGTGTGTGTGTTGTACTGTGTGTGTGTTGTACTGTGTGTGTGTTGTACTGTGTGTGTGTTGTACTATGTGTGTGTTGTATTGTGTGTTTGTGTGTGTATTGTATTTGTTGAAATTGTGGTTAAAGGCACAATATAAAATAGTGTCTGTTACCCTCAGTGTCTGTACTCTCCTTTCACCTCAATGGCTATGTGAATATTGTTAAAGCCACATTCTTACTGAGCTGTGTGTATATCCGGTTCCTGTATTGGTGACGTTGCAGGAGGTTTGGCGCTGAATCTGTATGTTTACAGATCTCCCAAACCTATGGGACAGTGCTGGTGTCAGGTCCCTGAGGAAGGTCCGTGTGATAACCACACTTCAGTGCATCATTCTGTACATGGGCACAGAAATTCTGCAGCAGAATACATCATTCTAGCTATTTTGTCTACAGGGGTTAATGATAATCTTCAAGTAGCAATGTAAGGCCCCGTCCCCACTGCTCGCTGCTGGGTGCGCGACGCCAACATGATACGGCCTTCTATGGGACCGGCCCCAGTCACTGCGCGCGCCTGCAGAAAGCGCGATGCGCGATCACCTTTGCCAAAAGGCGAGATTTTGGGCGCGTTGGCCACGCCAATAAGGGCAAACCAGCCGCGTGACCTCATGGGGGCGCCCACGCCACGCCTCCCCTGTCGTGAGTTGCCTGAAGTCTTTCAGATGGCTCGGATGCAGGAAACGAGCGCCGCGCTGTGGCGCACGCACTGACAGAGCAGAGGAACGGCAGATAGGAGGGTGGGCTGTGTACGGAGGGGTGTGACCAGCAGAGACAGGACGCTGGTAATGTCCCACTACAAATCGTTAGTGAGATCTGCACTGGAGCTCTTAGACAGGGGAGCACAATCTCTCCCCCCTCCCCCCCCCGTTACCTTGGTTCCGACGTTGTGGGCATCATACCGTCACGTTACCATAGCAACGTGATGTCACATGCCGCTGCGTTGCCATGGCGACGCGTCTCCAGAAGCCGCCTGAACCAAGGTAAGTGAAGTTTACAGAGGCCTTCGCCGGTTCCCCGGCACTTAATTTAAGTGCATTCGGGAAGCGCGCGGGGCCTCTGTAAACCCCCGCGTCCCCGCGGGCATTCTCCCAGTTTGCACACCCCCGTGTTTTTGGAACGCGGATCTCCAAGACGTAGAGTGCAAGCAAAGGACAGCAGGTAGAAGACCTTTGCATCTGAAGCATTAGGAGGAGGATATGGGGGATAGGAATAGATTGTCATGCACCTCAGAAGCATTCATTCATTCATGCAGCATTTCTATATATCCCCACAACTCTTACTTGCACTTACTAGCAATCTTGGGCCGGTACTGTAAGCCACTGTAATGGCTACTGTCTGTGCAAGTCTCCCATCCTACCACTGCATGCTCTACTGGGCAGGGAACTCCTCTTCCTAACCTTTCATTTTCCTGTCTGCTGCACATATACACACGCATGCATGGTGTTCAGGTGCCCCGTTCTGTCTGCTGCACATATACACACGCATGCATGATGTTCAGGTGCCCCGTTCTGTCTGCTGCACATATAAACACGCATGCATGATGTTAAGGTGCCCCGTTCTGTCTGGTGCACATATACTCACACGCATGCGTGGTGTTCAGGTGCACATATACTCACACGCATGCATGGTGTTCAGGTGCCTCGTTCTGTCTGCTGCACATATACTCACACACATGCATGATGTTCAGGTGCCCCGTTCTGTCGGGTGCACATATTCTCACGCATGCATGGTGTTCAGGTGCTCCGTTCTGTCTGGTGCTCATGTACCCACACGCATGCGTGGTGTTCAGGTGCTCCGTTCTGTCTGCACATGTACCCACACGCATGCATGATGTTCAGGTGCCCCGATCTGTCTGGTGCACATATACTCACGCATGCATGATGTTCAGGTGCCCCGTTCTGTCTGCTGCACATATACACACGCATGCATGATGTTCAGGTGCCCCGTTCTGTCTGCTGCACATATAAACACGCATGCATGATGTTAAGGTGCCCCGTTCTGTCTGGTGCACATATACTCACACGCATGCGTGGTGTTCAGGTGCACATATACTCACACGCATGCATGGTGTTCAGGTGCCTCGTTCTGTCTGCTGCACATATACTCACACACATGCATGATGTTCAGGTGCCCCGTTCTGTCGGGTGCACATATTCTCACGCATGCATGGTGTTCAGGTGCTCCGTTCTGTCTGGTGCTCATGTACCCACACGCATGCGTGGTGTTCAGGTGCTCCGTTCTGTCTGCACATGTACCCACACGCATGCATGATGTTCAGGTGCTCCGTTCTGTCTGGTGCACATATACTCACGCATGCATGGTGTTCAGGTGCACATATACCCACATGCATGCGTGGTGTTCAGGTGCCCCGTTCTGTCTGGTGCACATATACTCACACGCATGCGTGGTGTTCAGGTGCCCCGTTCTGTCTGGTGCACATATACTCACACGCATGCGTGGTGTCCAGGTGCTCCGTTCTGTCTGTGCACATGTACCCACACGCATGCGTGGTGTTCAGGCGCTCTGTTCTGTCTGTGCACATGTACCCACACGCATGCGTGGTGTTCAGGCGCTCTGTTCTGTCTGTGCACATGTACCCACACGCATGTGTGGTGTTCAGGCGCTCTGTTCTGTCTGTGCACATGTACCCACACGCATGCGTGGTGTTCAGGCGCTCTGTTCTGTCTGTGCACATGTACCCACACGCATGCGTGGTGTTCAGGCGCTCTGTTCTGTCTGTGCACATGTACCCACACGCATGTGTGGTGTTCAGGCGCTCTGTTCTGTCTGTGCACATGTACCCACACGCATGTGTGGTGTTCAGGCGCTCTGTTCTGTCTGTGCACATGTACCCACACGCATGCGTGGTGTCCAGGTGCCCCGTTCTGTCTGTGCACATGTACCCACACACTCCGTTCTGTCTGTAGTTGGCATAAAGCTCTTTTGTTTGGGTTTCAGGTGGCAGAGAATTCAGCCAAGGAGGAGAGAGGAGACTCTGACACAGGTGAGAAGGACATTCATTCTGAAACACTAGGTACGGAGACCAGATCTCTCCTGTTACTGGAGCTAACGGTTATTAGCGCATACCGCTAGTGTGACATGAAAACGGCCCTGTATACAGCATTCCTGGAATTGGGAATTAACATAAGGAATCTTGTTGCTTGCTGTGAAGGTGTTAAAGCGGAAGATATATAGGGTCCGAAGTCACCCACTTCCCGCAATGCAAGCTTCTGCAACCCCCCGTAGCACTGAAGTGGTTAATATTGTATGTGCAAAATGTTTGGCTTATTTTCCATACATGTCCAACACAGGCCCTCATATCTCCAGATCAACTATATGGGATACCTGCTGCTCCATCTACTGTCTGATTATGCACAGTATGTACAGTGGTGTGAAAAAGAAAGTACACCCTCTTTGAATTCTATGGTTTTACATATCAGGACATAATAACAATCATCTGTTCCTTAGCAGGTCTTAAAATTAGGTAAATACAGCCTCAGATGAACAACAACAACACATGACATATTGCACTGTGTCATGATATATTTAACAAAAATAAAGCCAAAATGGAGAAGCCATGTGTGAAAAACTAAGTACACCCTTACTGCTTCCATAGGAATTAAGATACCAAGTAGCAGACAGGTGCGGCTAATCAAATGCCCTTGATTAATTGATCATCAGCAAGTGTGACCACTTCTATAAAAGCCGAAGTTTTAGCAGTTTGCTGGTCTGGAGCATTCAGTTGTGTGTGTTAACCCAATGCCAAGGAGGAAAGACATCAGCAATGATCTTAGAGAAGCAATTGTTACTGCCCATCAATCTGGGAAGGGTTATAAGGCCATTTCCAAACAATTTAAAGTCCATCATTCTACAGTGAGAAAGATTATTCAAAAGTGGAAAACAGTCAAGACAGTTGCCAATCTTCCCAGGAGTGGACGTCCCAGCAAATTCACCCCAAGGTCAGACCGTGCAATGCTCAGAGAAATTGCAAAATACCCAAGAGTTACATCTCAGACTCTACAGGCCTCAGCATGTTAAATGTTAAAGTTCATGACAGTACAATTAGAAAAAAGACTACACAAGTATGGTTTGTTTGGAAGGATTGCCAGGAGAAAGCCTCTAATCTCTAAAAAGAACATGGCAGCACGGCTTAGGTTTGCAAAGTTGCATCTGAACAAACCACAAGACTTTTGGAACAATGTCCTTTGGACAGAACAAAGTGGAGATGTTTGGCCATAATGCACAGCTTCACGTTTGGCAAAAACCAAACACAGCATATCAGAACAAACAACTCATACCAACTGTCAAGCACTGTGGTGGAGGGGTGAGGATTTGGGATTGTTTTGCAGCCACAGACCTGGGAACCTACAGTCATTGAGTCGACCATGAGCTCTTCTGTATAGCAAAGTATCCTAGAGTCAAATGTGAGGCCATCTGTCCGACAGCTAAAGCTTGGCCGAAATTGGGTCATGCAACAGGACAATGATCCCAAGCACACCAGCAAATCTACAACAGAATGGCTGAAAAAGAAAAGAATCAAGGTGTTGCAATGGCCCAGTCAAAGTCCAGACCTCAACCCGATTGAAATGCTGTGGCTGAACCTTAAGAGAGCTGTGCATAAGCAAATGCCCACAAACCTAAATGAACTGAAGCAACGTTGTAAAGAAGAGTGGGACAAAATTCCTCCACAACGATGTGAGAGACTGATAAAGTCATACAGAAAACGATTACTTCAAGTTATTGCTGCTAAAGGTGGTTCTACAAGCTATTAAATCATAATGTGTACTTAGTTTTTCACACAGCTTCTCCATTTTGGCTTTATTTTTGTTAAATCATGACAGTGTAATATGTCGTGTTGTTGTTCATCTGAGGCTGTATTTACCTAATTTTAAGACCTGCTAAGGAACAGATGATTGTTATTATGTCCTGATATGTAAAACCATGGAATTCAAAGATGGTGTACTTCCTTTTTCACACCACTGTATATATTCTGTAGTCCGAGGACTGCAGTGCATCCTGTATACGATCGCTCATTGAAATGTATCCATTGTAATTTGTGTATAGACTAACTAATATACTGATGTAAGTGCACAGGGACATGCTGTAATGTAGCATACACCCAGGACATTTTAGTGAGGCCACGGGAATGGTGTTGCTACTTTTAGAGTGTCGGTTATACAAGTAGATTTGGTTTTATGTTTGTTTATATTATTGGCATCTTTCTTTGTATGGAAACAAATAAATATGTATGCATTGTATGGACGTGTTCCTTCAATAACCCTATTATTCCATTTCTGTCCAGGAGAAGCAGGTTCAGAACGTCAGCCCAGAAATCCCCAGGCAAAGGGTAGAGGTCCCGGTAAACGGCCTCGTGCTTTGGGACGTCCCCGCAACCCCAAAACAGACAAGGCACACGCCTGTGCGGAATGCGGGAAGGTCTTTTACAACAAGCGGACACTGAAGGCGCATCTGAGAGCTCACCTCGGAGAGAGGTCGTACATTTGCAACGTCTGTGGGAAGTGCTTCCGCAGGCACACATCCCTGCTCATCCATGAGCGCATCCACACCGGGGAGAGGCCCTACAAGTGCATGCAGTGCGGCAAGAGCTTCGTTCAACAACAGCATCTCACCACTCACAAGAGAACTCACACTGGGGAGAAGCCCTTCCCCTGCGACGTCTGCGGGAAGAGCTATCGCTGGAGATCCGAGCTGGCCAAACACCAGAAGGTCCATGAGGAAGAGGTACATACAGGGAGAGGAGAGGCAGGAAGGTTACTCAGTTAGAATTGTGTATGTTATCCTTTTGTAGTGCTGAGTTACAGACGCTGTATTGGTCCCGGCGACAATAGCGCCAATGTAGGTTGTGAGGCCTTTTATTGGGCGTTTAATGAGTGTTTTTTGTAGTTTTCACTCTCCACCACATCCTTCTGTGTAGAATATTTGCTTCCTGCTTTGCTGCTTAAGTAATTCTGGAAAGGTTATCAGTGAGGTCCTGAAAGCTTGTGTACATTATGTTCCTTTTAAGGCCTCAGACATAGATTTTGGTACAGGTGCAGCTTCATGAGGCCACGGTCGCTGAACCTTTAAAAGGGAAAGGTTGTTGCTGAGATTTTAATACAGTAACTTTTCTCTCTGTCATGGGAAGCGGCATTAGTGTGAGAGCTTTCAAAGCCTGTTCTCAAATATGTAGACTCATCTCACTCCAAGTTACATAAAACAATCTACGTAAATTAAAATGCTTTCATAATGGGCAGAAAACAAAACTCTGGTGTAAACACCAATGTACTCTTAAAATATATATATATATTTATTTATTTTAAATCTTAATATATTCATTAAAACTTTAGGCACCAACCCCATTATTTCTTGCATAGAAAATGGGAAGCCTTGTCTGTCCATCCCCAGCAGATAGGAGCATATACATATGGGATACTACAGCTATAACACAAAGGTTAGAGTCCTCGGAGGGGGTGCAGGCACCTTTATTTAAGGGTGTTTAACCAGTTGTTTCATCTGTTTTTTAGAACTCTGAAGATGGGCAAAAAGGTAAGACGCCTTCCCGCTGATTTCTGCTTGTTCGCTGCATGGAGATGAGGGGTGTGTTGTTTTTCAGTGCAGTGCGTTGGGGGGGGGGGGGGTGGTAATCTCCAGGTGTTGGACCACCGCAGTCTCACACTGAGACACACTGGATCAGGGTTCCTCCTTCGCTCCCCAAATAATGGGGTCTGCATAGAGTATATTTACTTTATATGAAGCGATCAATAACGAAGATGAATGTGGGATTGGGGGATTTCAGAACAGTCCCCGTTCCACGTTATGCTCAATAGTGTGAATAACCTGATCCCCGTCCCCCTCGCAGAGACCACCGGGAGGAAGCGCCGTTCCAAACGCGGGGAGAGGGGCCCCTTGGCTGCGGTTGAGAAAGGCAAAGCCCTGGGGAAGCGGGCACGGCTGCTACTGCGGCAGCGGGCGCAGAAAGGGGAGCGCAACCACAACTGCCCGGATTGCGGCAAGAGCTTCGCGAACAAGCGAACGCTGCGCACTCACCAGCGAGCGCACACGGACGAGCGCTCGTACATCTGCAACGTCTGCGGGAAAAGCTTCCGCAGGCACACGTCCCTGCTCATCCACGAGCGCATCCACACCGGGGAGCGGCCCTACCAGTGCGCGCAGTGCGGCAAGAGCTTCGTGCAGCGGCAGCACCTCACCACGCACCTGAAGACACACACCGGGGAGAGGCCCTTCCAGTGCACTGACTGCGGCAAAGGGTTTCGCTGGAGGTCTGAGATGGTCAAACACCAGAAGGTGCACACGGAGGAGGAGGAGGTACGGCCTGTTGTGTTAATCCCTTGTACACACATTTACCCAGAGTACAATCCAGCTGGGGCCTTCCAGGTGTTTATTGTAATAAAGTGCAGGTATACATCAAAACTAAGCACAATAACCACACGAATAGATGCTATAATATACGGGAGTCTGTGGAGAGGCGCAGTGAGCAACACACCTACAGCTCCCGGTCCCAACATTGAGCGTGTGTACTCACAAAGTCCGTCCCTACCAGGTCACCCTGCTGCTGCGGTGTTCTCTGTCAGTCACATCTTCAATCTCAGGGGTCAAGAGGAAACACATCTGACCTGGAGGAGTTCAGTCTGAGTGGGAGGGCAGAGAGCCGCTGTAATAATTGTGTTGGTGTTCAGCACACTGTTTGGTGAGAGGATGCTGAGTGGGGGGGGCAGAGAGCCGCTGTAATAATTGTGTTGGTGTTCAGCACACTGTTTGGTGAGAGGATGCTGAGTGGGAGGGCAGAGAGCCGCTGTAATAATTGTGTTGGTGTTCAGCACACTGTTTGGTGAGAGGATGCTGAGTGGGGGGCAGAGAGCCGCTGTAATAATTGTGTTGGTGTTCAGCACACTGTTTGGTGAGAGGATGCTGAGTGGGAGGGCAGAGAGCCGCTGTAATAATTGTGTTGGTGTTCAGCACACTGTTTGGTGAGAGGATGCTGAGTGGGGGGGCAGAGAGCCGCTGTAATAATTGTGTTGGTGTTCAGCACACTGTTTGGTGAGAGGATGCTGAGTGGGAGGGCAGAGAGCCGCTGTAATAATTGTGTTGGTGTTCAGCACACTGTTTGGTGAGAGGATGCTGAGTGGGAGGGCAGAGAGCCGCTGTAATAATTGTGTTGGTGTTCAGCACACTGTTTGGTGAGAGGATGCTGAGTGGGGGGGCAGAGAGCCGCTGTAATAATTGTGTTGGTGTTCAGCACACTGTTTGGTGAGAGGATGCTGAGTGGGGGGGCAGAGAGCCGCTGTAATAATTGTGTTGGTGTTCAGCACACTGTTTGGTGAGAGGATGCTGAGTGGGGGGGGCAGAGAGCCGCTGTAATAATTGTGTTGGTGTTCAGCACACTGTTTGGTGAGAGGATGCTGAGTGGGGGGCAGAGAGCCGCTGTAATAATTGTGTTGGTGTTCAGCACACTGTTTGGTGAGAGGATGCTGAGTGGGGGGGCAGAGAGCCGCTGTAATAATTGTGTTGGTGTTCAGCACACTGTTTGGTGAGAGGATGCTGAGTGGGAGGGCAGAGAGCCGCTGTAATAATTGTGTTGGTGTTCAGCACACTGTTTGGTGAGAGGATGCTGAGTGGGGGGCAGAGAGCCGCTGTAATAATTGTGTTGGTGTTCAGCACACTGTTTGGTGAGAGGATGCTGAGTGGGGGGGGCAGAGAGCCGCTGTAATAATTGTGTTGGTGTTCAGCACAGTGTTTGGTGAGAGGATGCTGAGTGGGGGGGCAGAGAGCCGCTGTAATATTTGTGTTGGGGTTCAGCACACTGTTTGGTGAGAGGATGCTGAGTGGGGGGGCAGAGAGCCGCTGTAATAATTGTGTTGGTGTTCAGCACACTGTTTGGTGAGAGGATGCTGAGTGGGAGGGCAGAGAGCCGCTGTAATAATTGTGTTGGTGTTCAGCACACGTGTTTGGTGAGAGGATGCTGAGTGGGGGGGCAGAGAGCCGCTGTAATAATTGTGTTGGTGTTCAGCACACTGTTTGGTGAGAGGATGCTGAGTGGGGGGCAGAGAGCCGCTGTAATAATTGTGTTGGTGTTCAGCACACTGTTTGGTGAGAGGATGCTGAGTGGGGGGCAGAGAGCCGCTGTAATAATTGTGTTGGTGTTCAGCACACTGTTTGGTGAGAGGATGCTGAGTGGGGGGCAGAGAGCCGCTGTAATAATTGTGTTGGTGTTCAGCACACTGTTTGGTGAGAGGATGCTGAGTGGGGGGGCAGAGAGCCGCTGTAATAATTGTGTTGGTGTTCAGCACACTGTTTGGTGAGAGGATGCTGAGTGGGGGGCAGAGAGCCGCTGTAATAATTGTGTTGGTGTTCAGCACACTGTTTGGTGAGAGGATGCTGAGTGGGGGGCAGAGAGCCGCTGTAATAATTGTGTTGGTGTTCAGCACACTGTTTGGTGAGAGGATGCTGAGTGGGGGGGCAGAGAGCCGCTGTAATAATTGTGTTGGTGTTCAGCACACTGTTTGGTGAGAGGATGCTGAGTGGGGGGGCAGAGAGCCGCTGTAATAATTGTGTTGGTGTTCAGCACACTGTTTGGTGAGAGGATGCTGAGTGGGGGGCAGAGAGCCGCTGTAATAATTGTGTTGGTGTTCAGCACACTGTTTGGTGAGAGGATGCTGAGTGGGGGGGCAGAGAGCCGCTGTAATAATTGTGTTGGTGTTCAGCACACTGTTTGGTGAGAGGATGCTGAGTGGGTGGGCAGAGAGCCGCTGTAATAATTGTGTTGGTGTTCAGCACACTGTTTGGTGAGAGGATGCTGAGTGGGGGGCAGAGAGCCGCTGTAATAATTGTGTTGGTGTTCAGCACACTGTTTGGTGAGAGGATGCTGAGTGGGGGGGCAGAGAGCCGCTGTAATAATTGTGTTGGTGTTCAGCACACTGTTTGGTGAGAGGATGCTGAGTGGGGGGCAGAGAGCCGCTGTAATAATTGTGTTGGTGTTCAGCACACTGTTTGGTGAGAGGATGCTGAGTGGGGGGCAGAGAGCCGCTGTAATAATTGTGTTGGTGTTCAGCACACTGTTTGGTGAGAGGATGCTGAGTGGGGGGGCAGAGAGCCGCTGTAATAATTGTGTTGGTGTTCAGCACAGTGTTTGGTGAGAGGATGCTGAGTGGGGGGCAGAGAGCCGCTGTAATAATTGTGTTGGTGTTCAGCACACTGTTTGGTGAGAGGATGCTGAGTGGGGGGCAGAGAGCCTGTAATAATTGTGTTGGTGTTCAGCACAGTGTTTGGTGAGAGGATGCTGAGTGGGGGGGCAGAGAGCCGCTGTAATAATTGTGTTGGTGTTCAGCACACTGTTTGGTGATGGTGAGAGGATGCTGAGTGGGGGGCAGAGAGCCGCTGTAATAATTGTGTTGGTGTTCAGCACACTGTTTGGTGAGAGGATGCTGAGTGGGGGGGCAGAGAGCCGCTGTAATAATTGTGTTGGTGTTCAGCACACTGTTTGGTGAGAGGATGCTGAGTGGGGGGGCATAGAGCCGCTGTAATAATTGTGTTGGTGTTCAGCACACTGTTTGGTGAGAGGATGCTGAGTGGGGGGCAGAGAGCCGCTGTAATAATTGTGTTGGTGTTCAGCACACTGTTTGGTGAGAGGATGCTGAGTGGGGGGGGGGGCAGAGAGCCGCTGTAATAATTGTGTTGGTGTTCAGCACACTGTTTGGTGAGAGGATGCTGAGTGGGGGGGCAGAGAGCCGCTGTAATAATTGTGTTGGTGTTCAGCACACTGTTTGGTGAGAGGATGCTGAGTGGGGGGGCAGAGAGCCGCTGTAATAATTGTGTTGGTGATCAGCACACTGTTTGGTGAGAGGATGCTGAGTGGGGGGGCAGAGAGCCGCTGTAATAATTGTGTTGGTGTTCAGCACACTGTTTGGTGAGAGGATGCTGAGTGGGAGGGCAGAGAGCCGCTGTAATAATTGTGTTGGTGTTCAGCACACTGTTTGGTGAGAGGATGCTGAGTGGGGGGGGCAGAGAGCCGCTGTAATAATTGTGTTGGTGTTCAGCACACTGTTTGGTGAGAGGATGCTGAGTGGGGGGGCAGAGAGCCGCTGTAATAATTGTGTTGGTGTTCAGCACACTGTTTGGTGAGAGGATGCTGAGTGGGGGGGCAGAGAGCCGCTGTAATAATTGTGTTGGTGTTCAGCACACTGTTTGGTGAGAGGATGCTGAGTGGGGGGGCAGAGAGCCGCTGTAATAATTGTGTTGGTGTTCAGCACACTGTTTGGTGAGAGGATGCTGAGTGGGGGGGCAGAGAGCCGCTGTAATAATTGTGTTGGTGTTCAGCACACTGTTTGGTGAGAGGATGCTGAGTGGGAGGGCAGAGAGCCTGTAATAATTGTGTTGGTGTTCAGCACACTGTTTGGTGAGAGGATGCTGAGTGGGGGGGCAGAGAGCCGCTGTAATAATTGTGTTGGTGTTCAGCACACTGTTTGGTGAGAGGATGCTGAGTGGGTGGGCAGAGAGCCGCTGTAATAATTGTGTTGGGGTTCAGCACACTGTTTGGGGAGAGGATGCTGAGTGGGAGGGCAGAGAGCCGCTGTAATAATTGTGTTGGTGTTCAGCACAGTGTTTGGTGAGAGGATGCTGAGTGGGGGGGCAGAGAGCCGCTGTAATAATTGTGTTGGTGTTCAGCACACTGTTTGGTGAGAGGATGCTGAGTGGGGGGCAGAGAGCCGCTGTAATAATTGTGTTGGTGTTCAGCACACTGTTTGGTGAGAGGATGCTGAGTGGGAGGGCAGAGAGCCGCTGTAATAATTGTGTTGGTGTTCAGCACACTGTTTGGTGAGAGGATGCTGAGTGGGGGGGCAGAGAGCCGCTGTAATAATTGTGTTGGTGTTCAGCACACTGTTTGGTGAGAGGATGCTGAGTGGGAGGGCAGAGAGCCTGTAATAATTGTGTTGGTGTTCAGCACACTGTTTGGTGAGAGGATGCTGAGTGGGAGGGCAGAGAGCCTGTAATAATTGTGTTGGTGTTCAGCACACTGTTTGGTGAGAGGATGCTGAGTGGGTGGGCAGAGAGCCGCTGTAATAATTGTGTTGGGGTTCAGCACACTGTTTGGGGAGAGGATGCTGAGTGGGAGGGCAGAGAGCCGCTGTAATAATTGTGTTGGTGTTCAGCACACTGTTTGGTGAGAGGATGCTGAGTGGGGGGGCAGAGAGCCGCTGTAATAATTGTGTTGGTGTTCAGCACACTGTTTGGTGAGAGGATGCTGAGTGGGGGGGCAGAGAGCCTGTAATAATTGTGTTGGTGTTCAGCACACTGTTTGGTGAGAGGATGCTGAGTGGGGGGGGCAGAGAGCCGCTGTAATAATTGTGTTGGTGTTCAGCACACTGTTTGGTGAGAGGATGCTGAGTGGGGGGGCAGAGAGCCGCTGTAATAATTGTGTTGGTGTTCAGCACACTGTTTGGTGAGAGGATGCTGAGTGGGAGGACAGAGAGCCGCTGTAATAATTGTGTTGGTGTTCAGCACACTGTTTGGTGAGAGGATGCTGAGTGGGGGGGCAGAGAGCCGCTGTAATAATTGTGTTGGTGTTCAGCACACTGTTTGGTGAGAGGATGCTGAGTGGGAGGGCAGAGAGCCGCTGTAATAATTGTGTTGGTGTTCAGCACACTGTTTGGTGAGAGGATGCTGAGTGGGGGGGCAGAGAGCCGCTGTAATAATTGTGTTGGTGTTCAGCACACTGTTTGGTGAGAGGATGCTGAGTGGGGGGGCAGAGAGCCGCTGTAATAATTGTGTTGGGGTTCAGCACACTGTTTGGGGAGAGGATGCTGAGTGGGAGGGCAGAGAGCCGCTGTAATAATTGTGTTGGTGTTCAGCACACTGTTTGGTGAGAGGATGCTGAGTGGGGGGGCAGAGAGCCGCTGTAATAATTGTGTTGGTGTTCAGCACACTGTTTGGTGAGAGGATGCTGAGTGGGGGGGCAGAGAGCCGCTGTAATAATTGTGTTGGTGTTCAGCACACTGTTTGGTGAGAGGATGCTGAGTGGGGGGGCAGAGAGCCGCTGTAATAATTGTGTTGGTGTTCAGCACACTGTTTGGTGAGAGGATGCTGAGTGGGGGGGCAGAGAGCCGCTGTAATAATTGTGTTGGTGTTCAGCACACTGTTTGGTGAGAGGATGCTGAGTGGGAGGGCAGAGAGCCGCTGTAATAATTGTGTTGGTGTTCAGCACACTGTTTGGTGAGAGGATGCTGAGTGGGGGGGGCAGAGAGCCGCTGTAATAATTGTGTTGGGGTTCAGCACACTGTTTGGTGAGAGGATGCTGAGTGGGAGGGCAGAGAGCCGCTGTAATAATTGTGTTGGTGTTCAGCACACTGTTTGGTGAGAGGATGCTGAGTGGGAGGGCAGAGAGCCGCTGTAATAATTGTGTTGGTGTTCAGCACACTGTTTGGTGAGAGGATGCTGAGTGGGGGGGCAGAGAGCCGCTGTAATAATTGTGTTGGTGTTCAGCACACTGTTTGGTGAGAGGATGCTGAGTGGGGGGGCAGAGAGCCGCTGTAATAATTGTGTTGGTGTTCAGCACACTGTTTGGTGAGAGGATGCTGAGTGGGGGGGCAGAGAGCCGCTGTAATAATTGTGTTGGTGTTCAGCACACTGTTTGGTGAGAGGATGCTGAGTGGGGGGGGCAGAGAGCCGCTGTAATAATTGTGTTGGTGTTCAGCACACTGTTTGGTGAGAGGATGCTGAGTGGGGGGGCAGAGAGCCGCTGTAATAATTGTGTTGGGGTTCAGCACACTGTTTGGTGAGAGGATGCTGAGTGGGGGGGGGCAGAGAACCGCTGTAATAATTGTGTTGGGGTTCAGCACACTGTTTGGTGAGAGGATGCTGAGTGGGGGGGGCAGAGAACCGCTGTAATAATTGTGTTGGTGATCAGCACACTGTTTGGTGAGAGGATGCTGAGTGGGGGGGCAGAGAGCCGCTGTAATAATTGTGTTGGTGATCAGCACACTGTTTGGTGAGAGGATGCTGAGTGGGGGGGCAGAGAGCCGCTGTAATAATTGTGTTGGTGTTCAGCACACTGTTTGGTGAGAGGATGCTGAGTGGGGGGGCAGAGAGCCGCTGTAATAATTGTGTTGGTGTTCAGCACACTGTTTGGTGAGAGGATGCTGAGTGGGGGGGCAGAGAGCCGCTGTAATAATTGTGTTGGTGATCAGCACACTGTTTGGTGAGAGGATGCTGAGTGGGGGGGCAGAGAGCCGCTGTAATAATTGTGTTGGTGTTCAGCACACTGTTTGGTGAGAGGATGCTGAGTGGGGGGGCAGAGAGCCGCTGTAATAATTGTGTTGGTGTTCAGCACACTGTTTGGTGAGAGGATGCTGAGTGGGGGGGCAGAGAGCCGCTGTAATAATTGTGTTGGTGTTCAGCACACTGTTTGGTGAGAGGATGCTGAGTGGGGGGCAGAGAGCCGCTGTAATAATTGTGTTGGTGTTCAGCACACTGTTTGGTGAGAGGATGCTGAGTGGGAGGGCAGAGAGCCGCTGTAATAATTGTGTTGGTGTTCAGCACACTGTTTGGTGAGAGGATGCTGAGTGGGGGGGCAGAGAGCCGCTGTAATAATTGTGTTGGTGTTCAGCACACTGTTTGGTGAGAGGATGCTGAGTGGGGGGGCAGAGAGCCGCTGTAATAATTGTGTTGGTGTTCAGCACACTGTTTGGTGAGAGGATGCTGAGTGGGAGTGCAGAGAGCCTGTAATAATTGTGTTGGTGTTCAGCACACTGTTTGGTGAGAGGATGCTGAGTGGGGGGGCAGAGAGCCGCTGTAATAATTGTGTTGGTGTTCAGCACAGTGTTTGGTGAGAGGATGCTGAGTGGGAGGGCAGAGAGCCTGTAATAATTGTGTTGGTGTTCAGCACACTGTTTGGTGAGAGGATGCTGAGTGGGGGGGCAGAGAGCCGCTGTAATAATTGTGTTGGTGTTCAGCACACTGTTTGGTGAGAGGATGCTGAGTGGGGGGGCAGAGAGCCGCTGTAATAATTGTGTTGGTGTTCAGCACACTGTTTGGTGAGAGGATGCTGAGTGGGAGAGCAGAGAGCCGCTGTAATAATTGTGTTGGTGTTCAGCACACTGTTTGGTGAGAGGATGCTGAGTGGGGGGGCAGAGAGCCGCTGTAATAATTGTGTTGGTGTTCAGCACACTGTTTGGTGAGAGGATGCTGAGTGGGGGGGCAGAGAGCCGCTGTAATAATTGTGTTGGTGTTCAGCACACTGTTTGGTGAGAGGATGCTGAGTGGGGGGGCAGAGAGCCGCTGTAATAATTGTGTTGGTGTTCAGCACACTGTTTGGTGAGAGGATGCTGAGTGGGGGGGCAGAGAGCCGCTGTAATAATTGTGTTGGTGTTCAGCACACTGTTTGGTGAGAGGATGCTGAGTGGGGGGGCAGAGAGCCGCTGTAATAATTGTGTTGGTGTTCAGCACACTGTTTGGTGAGAGGATGCTGAGTGGGGGGGCAGAGAGCCGCTGTAATAATTGTGTTGGTGTTCAGCACACTGTTTGGTGAGAGGATGCTGAGTGGGGGGGCAGAGAGCCGCTGTAATAATTGTGTTGGTGTTCAGCACAGTGTTTGGTGAGAGGATGCTGAGTGGGGGGGCAGAGAGCTGCTGTAATAATTGTGTTGGTGTTCAGCACACTGTTTGGTGAGAGGATGCTGAGTGATTTTCCTCTTGGTGTTTCAGGGTCTCTTGGCTGCGACGGACCCCACATGTAAGAGTGAGAACTTCCTGGGTGAGTTTATCTTCACTTTAACACCTTTGAAGCCTGATAGTCCAACAGTGCATCACACGTGGTCATATTTTTAATGTAATAATTCAGAAAGGTTATACACTGTATATAGTACAGACATGTTATTTAGAAAATATACGCCCTACCATAGTATTAAGGAAGAACATTGGATTAATCCCCCCTTCCTCTGGAACTCCCTTTCCCCAACTCTGCGTCAAGCCCCCACCTCTCCCCATCTCACCTGACGGAAAAGTCACCTGCGCAATGAAGCACTTTGTGTCAAGGGTTCTGCTGCACTTAAAAGGTTTTATTAGAGAAAGAGAAACATTCTGTACAGGGAAGTAAAGTGTTAGCCCTGGTTCCTAGTGCTGGCCGCAGGAGAGAAGATTGAGCTATTGGAGCGTTGTGGGATCTCATGTTGGAAATGTGTATCTTTATTGTGTGTGTGTGTGTGTGTGTGTGTGTGTGTGTGTGTGTGTGTGTGTGTGTGTGTGTGATGTGTGTGTGTGTGTTCTGTGATC